>NC_069502.1:1093334012-1093346512 GCF_027579735.1 Bombina bombina
GTGTGCCCCAACACCTATGCAGAAGTATTGATGTTCTAAAAGTCAAAACATTGATTGCACATATACATGTTACTTATAAGATATATTAGTGGGGGACTGAAATTCAAGCTACTACACCCAGCTGCTAACGGCACCTTATATTATTAAGGCTAAATGCCGGGCAGGAATATATATGGGATCTAAGTAGGTTGTTATACCGTGCCCCAAAATATGTACAGATATCTTGTTGTCATGCAAGCAAACAGTTTAGCACAGTAGTATTCAGCCAGCCTCGCTGGATAATTACTTAGAGGCAACTACTGTTGCAATCGAGTATGAATGTCCCTTTGGAGTAAAGTTATGCAAGCTGAAAAGTTAGCCAAAAGTTAGCCATGAAGCAGAAACAGATAGTTGCAGAAAACACAAGGTTTTAGCCTCCGCATGGCGTGGTATTAGTAAGCTTCAAGCGCATATTAGTAGCATTTCCTCAGGGAATATTAACGTATACTCTCTCAACAGGGTAACATCATCCAAGACAGTCAATAAGCAGCCTTTTATTCAGGCAATGACAAGGTAGTATACGACCTGTTTCCTTCAAAGTTATTCCTGTGACTGATTCTTAGGAGATGAGCCTCATTGAGTGTTCGGGAACTCCATTCTAGAGATCCATCAGGTGTGTTCGCTTGCAGCGTGTCTGTTCCGTGTATTCAACACCTATCACATGCTCCGGTCAGCTTGTCCAATGCCGACGCGCGTTTCACCCGCTAGGTGTGTCGGGCTTCGTCAGGGCGTGATGACGTTGGGAGTGCTTCGTATCCCTTTTAAACTTTGCTTAATGACACGCCCCTATTGAGGAAATCTCATAATGCTTCATCAGCGGTGCTGGTTAGTAAAGGGACAAACCCTTAGAAGTATGTGTTGATTAGTGCAAGTATCATAGTCATACAGTAAATTAAAGTATGCTCATTTAAAACTGCTTACATACTAGGATAAAGAGATCATATATACCTGAAAAGAACAACAATTGGGTTTATGTTTATGAAGAGTTTAAAAAATATATATAAATGCATCAAACCATGTAATTTACCTATTAAGCCTTATTTGCCCTAAGGAAGTGATATACAAAATATTCTGATACGGCAAAATAAGTGATGTGATATATTAAATATAAGGGCATATCTGTACCGGGGCAAACAATGGACTTGGAATGATAAAGACTACAGTCATAATTTATAGAAAACAGGCCATGTCTATTCTATCATTTAGCCCTTTAGGTGTCTGTGTTTGAAGGATCGTAATCCACCTGCATTCCTTTTGGAGGAGGACCTTGTCATTATCACCTCCTCTATTATTGGTAATGCCTCTGTCAATGCCTATGAATGAAAGGGAGTCGGGAATACAAGCATGAGCATCCTCAAAGTGCTTAGCCACATTGCTTTAGGGATTCTTGTTTTTTATGTCATCCCTGTGCTCAGTAATCCGGTCTTTTATGGCTCTCCGAGTTTTGCCCACATAGAACCGTGGGCAACTGCAGGAGAGAAGGTAGATGACACCTTCTGTGTTGCATGTGATGTGATGCTTAAGTTTGTATATCTTGCCAGTATGTGTGGAAAAAACTTTAGTTTTTACCATATATTTACACGCCACACATCTTCCACATGGATGATTTCCCGTGGATCTATGTGTAGTGAGCCAATCAGTTTGTTTTTTAGGTGATATAAATTGGCTTCTCACCAATTTGTCCCTGAGGTTAGGTGCTCTTCTGGCAGTGATATTGGGGTGGTCTCCCACCTCCTTTAATACCCCTTCATCACTTGTTAAAACATGCCAGTTTTTATCTAGTATAGTTCGCAGAGCTGGCCAGTGGCAGTTATAGTCTGCGATCAGTCTGATTGGACCTTGCACAGGTTTCTCCTTTGGTATCAAAAGTTGCTCACGATTTTGATGGGCTGCCTCATTCAGAGCCCTCTTAATGACTCTCTTCGAGTACCCCCTGTCTTCAAAACGTTTTTTCATTTCTTGTGCATGCTCAAAGTATTTTGTTTTTGTTGAGCAGTTACGGCGTAATCTAAGGAACTGTCCTTTGGGTATTCCCTTTTTGAGATGGTCAGGATGGTGGCTAGTTGCAAGAAGCAAACTATTGGTTGCCGTCTCCTTACGGAAGTTCTCAGTTTCAATTAGACCCTGATTAAGATTTATTTTAATGTCCAAAAAGGAAATTTCCTTTTTACTGGACTGCAATGTAAGAAGGATATTCTTATCGTTCTTATTCAGAGTATCAACAAAGTCCAGGAGACCCTGTTCAGAGCCCTCCCATATGAGGAAAATGTCATCCACATATCTTAGCCATATGTGGATGTTTTTTGTAACATAACATGTTGTATTTTTCATGCTACTTGACATCCTTATAAAGTGATCATATCTACCTATTGGGTCTTTTTTCATTTTTTCTATCTTAGTATATATATATGTAATAATACAGTAAGTGCCAGAGAGTTCTCTCCTTTGCAGCTACACAAGCCTTTGATGTTGACACATTTTGAGTAAGAATTTTGAGCTTTAGTCTAATTTTGCAAAAGAGTGCTGAATTCCCTGTCTTTTATCCTGGTCTTTTCTATTTTTTCCAGGATTTATTCTTTCTATATAAACTCATCTATTTTACATAAGGGTCTGCACCAAATATTTGATATATTCTAGACGTTACCAGTATCAGCTTAGAAGCCAACTGGTTGGTCACTTTTTGTTTCAATACAAGCTCACAGCGATTGCTTCCCCTCCGTTACTAAACTTGATTTTTCAATCACCATACCTTAGCAACTGGGTCTAAGGACCACTATATAGGTTTCCGGAGAGGTGATCCCCCTATGCTAACCACTAAACCCAATAAGAGTGTACAACTCTTGAATGTGTCATAAGCTTGGTGGCTGCAGGGGATAGAAACATTTTTGACACTTGTGCCTTATCCCTATTTACGATACTATAATGGCATTTACTCTGTCTGATGAGAACTGGGAAGCTGAATTAACAGCGTCTCTGTCCATGTCTGGCCTGGAAGAGAGTCAGATTGAAAATAGTGCACCGATTAATATATATGGTGCCTTTAAAAACTATAAAAAACTTTTGGTTAAACAGGTCAAACTCAGGGCTGAGACATCCAGCCTAGAGAATTACATAAAAAATAACATTATACCTAGGGGTCTGCGTCTGAGACTAGACCCTGGGACTAATCTAAGGGAGGATGAAGGAGGAGATGCATTCATGGAGGACTGGAATTCCAGTCTCACTGATTGTTCCATCATCTTAATGGGCAAAATGGTAAAGCGTAATAAAGAAAGATTGGACAAAACAATCACACAGGCAGAAGAATGCCAAAAGGTGGTTAACACCTTTTCTAATAATACTAATTTTGCTAAACTAAATGATGAAATCAAAGAGCAGATTGCTAGATTGCAAAATGATATAAAATTAAGAAAAGGCAGAAAACTTTCCAGAGACAACGACGATTATAAGAACAACAAAGTATATAATTATTTACCAATAAGGGGTACCTATGATTCTGGCACAGATGTCTCTGATGCAGAATCTGAACATCATAGATCAAACACAGAGAAATCACATAATTTTTTAGGGGAAGGAGGAGAGGAGGTAGGAAGAGAAGGCGGAGGAGGGATAAATTCAGACTCAAGAGAGAGGAGATACCCCTCCAGGCAACGGAGACAAAACCAAAATCAGGGGAATTTTGTCAGGGGCAGACCCCGGCGATACCGGGGACGCAGGGGATATTAAAAACAGCAGAAGAAGGCCTTCAGATAATAAATCTATCTTCATTCAAATTAAACCTTGTTCACATTAAGGTACTTAAAAAAGGTCTTTCGTTCTGTGCAACAAATTACCTTGACAAATTCAACTTCATAAAAGACCTTCACCTATTTGCCCGAAAGATTGTATTATCTCAGATAATGAAGGGCAAAAGCAGACACCTAGTGGAGGATGTCAATATCACTAAAGATGACATGCCCACAGAAGAGACTCTCCAAAGCCTTCTCGAAGAAAATGAGGGGAGTCAATATACCCCCACGCAACCAAAGAATATTCCTGGTTACAATAGAACTACCTCAGACTTCAAGGCTAAATCTAAATATATGCCACAACTCTCAATGGTACCGGCAGTCAATATATTCGTGAGACAGGTTGAGAAGGAAGTCAACCAACTATCCCTTGTAGGAATAGTGGATGACAACCTGTCAAAACCTGAACGGAAAGCTCTAGGTGAACTCATGAATGCAAAAGGCTTCCTAATTAAGCCAGCGGACAAGGGTGGTAACCTTGTCCTCTGGGATGAGAATTTGTATGTTTTGGAGGCTAAACGTCAGCTTTTGAATACAAAGCATTACAAATCCATGACATACAACCCCACATCTTCCTTACAATATACCCTGTTTAACATTCTAAAAAAGGCAAAAAGCAATGGCCTCATTACAAATTCGGAACATAAATATCTCTATCCCGAGCACCCTATAACACCTGTCTTCTACTGTATCCCGAAGATACATAAAAACGCTACCCACCCGCCAGGCCGTCCAATAATTGCAGGAATTGGCAGTTTAACTGAAAATTTAGGCAATTATGTAGACTTCTTTCTTAGACCCTTTCTAAATACATTACCATCATACATCCTGGACACAGCGGATTTTCTCAGGAAAATTGATAAGCTTTCGGTCCCTCAAGGTGCTATCATGGCTTGTCTGGACGTGGAAGGTTTGTATTCATCAATTCCACATGATGTGGGCATAAAAGCCTGCAGACATTTCCTCATGATGAGAGGAACGCAAACACAAAAACACACAGATTTTGTCATGGAACTGTTAGAATTTATTCTGACTAATAATGTGTTTCTCTTTGATAATAAGATATACGTACAGCAGCAAGGAACAGCCATGGGGGCGACTTGTGCCCCCACCTATGCATGCCTCCATTTGGGAGCATGGGAAATGGAGGATGTATATCAGAGCCCTCTCTTTGAGGAAAACATCCACATATGGCTAAGATATGTGGATGACATTTTCCTCATATGGGAGGGCTCTGAACAGGGTCTCCTGGACTTTGTTGATACTCTGAATAAGAACGATAAGAATATCCTTCTTACATTGCAGTCCAGTAAAAAGGAAATTTCCTTTTTGGACATTAAAATAAATCTTAATCAGGGTCTAATTGAAACTGAGAACTTCCGTAAGGAGACGGCAACCAATAGTTTGCTTCTTGCAACTAGCCACCATCCTGACCATCTCAAAAAGGGAATACCCAAAGGACAGTTCCTCAGATTACGCCGTAACTGCTCAACAAAAACAAAATACTTTGAGCATGCACAAGAAATGAAAAAACGTTTTGAAGACAGGGGGTACTCGAAGAGAGTCATTAAGAGGGCTCTGAATGAGGCAGCCCATCAAAATCGTGAGCAACTTTTGATACCAAAGGAGAAACCTGTGCAAGGTCCAATCAGACTGATCGCAGACTATAACTGCCACTGGCCAGCTCTGCGAACTATACTAGATAAAAACTGGCATGTTTTAACAAGTGATGAAGGGGTATTAAAGGAGGTGGGAGACCACCCCAATATCACTGCCAGAAGAGCACCTAACCTCAGGGACAAATTGGTGAGAAGCCAATTTATATCACCTAAAAAACAAACTGATTGGCTCACTACACATAGATCCACGGGAAATCATCCATGTGGAAGATGTGTGGCGTGTAAATATATGGTAAAAACTAAAGTTTTTTCCACACATACTGGCAAGATATACAAACTTAAGCATCACATCACATGCAACACAGAAGGTGTCATCTACCTTCTCTCCTGCAGTTGCCCACGGTTCTATGTGGGCAAAACTCGGAGAGCCATAAAAGACCGGATTACTGAGCACAGGGATGACATAAAAAACAAGAATCCCAAAAGCAATGTGGCTAAGCACTTTGAGGATGCTCATGCTTGTATTCCTGACTCCCTTTCATTCATAGGCATTGACAGAGGCATTACCAATAATAGAGGAGGTGATAATGACAAGGTCCTCCTCCAAAAGGAATGCAGGTGGATTACGATCCTTCAAACACAGACACCTAAAGGGCTAAATGATAGAATAGACATGGCCTGTTTTCTATAAATTATGACTGTAGTCTTTATCATTCCAAGTCCATTGTTTGCACCGGTACAGATATGCCCTTATATTTAATATATCACATCACTTATTTTGCCGTATCAGAATATTTTGTATAGCACTTCCTTAGGGCAAATAAGGCTTAATAGGTAAATTACATGGTTTGATGCATTTATATATATTTTTTAAACTCTTCATAAACATAAACCCAATTGTTGTTCTTTTCAGGTATATATGACCTCTTTATCCTAGTATGTAAGCAGTTTTAAATGAGCATACTTTAATTTACTGTATGACTATGATACTTGCACTAATCAACACATACTTCTAAGGGTTTGTCCCTTTACTAACCAGCACCGCTGATGAAGCATTATGAGATTTCCTCAATAGGGGCGTGTCATTAAGCAAAGTTTAAAAGGGATACGAAGCACTCCCAACGTCATCACGCCCTGACGAAGCCCGACACACCTAGCGGGTGAAACGCGCGTCGGCATTGGACAAGCTGACCGGAGCATGTGATAGGTGTTGAATACACGGAACAGACACGCTGCAAGCGAACACACCTGATGGATCTCTAGAATGGAGTTCCCGAACACTCAATGAGGCTCATCTCCTAAGAATCAGTCACAGGAATAACTTTGAAGGAAACAGGTCGTATACTACCTTGTCATTGCCTGAATAAAAGGCTGCTTATTGACTGTCTTGGATGATGTTACCCTGTTGAGAGAGTATACGTTAATATTCCCTGAGGAAATGCTACTAAAAAGCGCTTGAAGCTTACTAATACCACGCCATGCGGAGGCTAAAACCTTGTGTTTTCTGCAACTATCTGTTTCTGCTTCATGGCTAACTTTTGGCTAACTTTTCAGCTTGCATAACTTTACTCCAAAGGGACATTCATACTCGATTGCAACAGTAGTTGCCTCTAAGTAATTATCCAGCGAGGCTGGCTGAATACTACTGTGCTAAACTGTTTGCTTGCATGACAACAAGATATCTGTACATATTTTGGGGCACGGTATAACAACCTACTTAGATCCCATATATATTCCTGCCCGGCATTTAGCCTTAATAATATAAGGTGCCGTTAGCAGCTGGGTGTAGTAGCTTGAATTTCAGTCCCCCACTAATATATCTTATAAGTAACATGTATATGTGCAATCAATGTTTTGACTTTTAGAACATCAATACTTCTGCATAGGTGTTGGGGCACACTAACTGTAACTACTTAGATCCCAGACAACAATCTGCCCGGCATATAGCCTTACATACTAAGGTGCCACAAGCAGTAGGGTGTAGTAGTCTAATTATTGTCCCCCATTCTTATCCTGCAGCTTACACATATGGCTCTACAGGCCTGTGAAAATTATCACATATCATGTTTATAATCTCTATTTTGGTATAGACACTATCCCCTGACCGGTCAGGTTTGTAACATAACATGTTGTATTTTTCATGCTACTTGACATCCTTATAAAGTGATCATATCTACCTATTGGGTCTTTTTTCATTTTTTCTATCTTAGTATATATATATGTAATAATACAGTAAGTGCCAGAGAGTTCTCTCCTTTGCAGCTACACAAGCCTTTGATGTTGACACATTTTGAGTAAGAATTTTGAGCTTTAGTCTAATTTTGCAAAAGAGTGCTGAATTCCCTGTCTTTTATCCTGGTCTTTTCTATTTTTTCCAGGATTTATTCTTTCTATATAAACTCATCTATATATATATATATATATATATATATATATATATATATAAATAAAAATTATATGTGTGTATATATATATAAAATAAAATATATATATATGTGTGTATGTGTATATATATATATATATATATATATATATATATATATATATATGTGTGTATATATATATATATATATATATATATATAAAAATATATATGATTAGTATCTGTTTTCTTACTACCTGATTGGCTGATGGTTCGCTTATAGGCTTTGGCTTTGCTCTGAGATCGTTACCTCTGATGAAGCGCATGTGCGCATGCGCGAAACGCGTCAGGTGTATTCTAGGTTATACACCTTACTATGAGCAACATTGCTGAATAAAACTTTTTTGCACAAGTTCCATGAGTCCGGAGTTCCTGTTTCTTCCTCCTTTGGATGTATGGAGTCTTGCATATAGCGATTGGGATTTCGCAGTTTGGCTCTCTGGACTTGCCTTTTGCCCGCTTTTCACTAACAGCCTGGAGGACTTCATTCCAGTACGTGACACATCTTTGAGCGCCAATTGAGCGCCGTCGCTCTGACGTCAGAGCATCCGACCACCACGAGGAAATCGAGATCAGCGGTCTGTGGACATTTCCTGCCGACGCGACTGGGGGTTAGCAGCCTGTTGGTACGTGCCGGTGGATGTTGACTACATTGACTGACTATATCCACTGCCTGGTTCAGTGGATGGAATACCTCATAAGATGCACTAAGGCTTGTTGTGATTAAGCGGGGACAGCTAAGTATACACTTCCAATACACTATTGGTGACTCCGAACTGATTTGTACGATTTGGAGCTGAAGTCTACTAACATTCTGACTTTTAAGTGACTGATGAACTATCGTAATTTCTTACACTTATTATCAGCTACTGACTTCTGAAGTGGAGTTATTATACTCTCTTTTACTTGGCCATACTATTATCATTACAAGAACTGTTGATAATTGTTGCTTCAACTACCTATTCCTCTTTTTGGTATACTACTAAGATTTAATTTATCCCTAGGTAGTTGTTTGCTTACTATTTGGCAATACTTGTGTTTCATTTGATATTTATATCTATACACACATATATTATTAAGCTATCACCATAATGGCCACTAGCATAATACCCACAGGGGTTATAGATGAAGGCAGAAGAAAACGTATTATGGAGACAGCTCTTAAAGGTGATAACCTAGTTAGTGATCTCATTAAGGAGGATGACATCACTAGTTGTTTTTCTAATTTAGAACAATTGAAGTTCAAGGAAACAAATTTATGGTGGGACATAGAGTTCCTGGAATTGTATATTTCTGAAAATAAAGTCCCTAGGGGGCTGCGCATGAAAAAATTTCCTTCTTTTGCTCTCAGCAACTTGAAATTCATGGAGTAATTAAATGAAAGTTTGACCAATTGCTCCATAATACTAATGAAGCAGTTGCTGAGACACAAAAAGGAGGAAAGAGAGTTGATTCTAGCAGATATCAATAAAATTATTGTAGATTTACAGCCTTTTGAAACAACACAAAAGTATATTGACTATAACAAACAATTAAATGAAACCATTGAAAATTTAGACACTACTTTGTCCAATCGTAAAGTACAAAAATACCACAGAGATTTGAAGGACTACGAATTGGACATTGTTTATTCATGGCAGCAACATAGACCCCGTAGACAAAATAAGTCATACAATTCAAATAAAAATAACAAAAATAAAAATAAGTCCAAGGGTAATAATAAAAGCAAAGACAAAAACCCCAATAAACATGTAACATTTTCAAGTATTGAAACTGATTATCAGGATACTAGTGCCTCCAATACTGAGGGTGAAACTCCATCAGAAGTCACCCGACCCCAGGTGGTTCTAGAATCTAGTAGTAATAGAAAAGAATTGAAGACACTAATTAAACAACCAACTCAGACTAGTACACCTAAAAAGGATGAGTCTTCATTTAGATACCCCAGCAGGGTCAGAAAATCAACAAAGAAATAGCAGTAATTAATCTCTCTGAATATGAATTATCTAATGTAGAAATTGAACTTCTTAATAAAGGTCTATCATATGCACCTGCACATGACTTTGAATTAGTGAACACCTTGATTGATGTTAACAAATTTGTTCGTAAAATAGTTTTAAAGAAACATTTTCTGCATCAACAGGACACACAACACTTTGATCAAACTTCTGTCTCCACTCCAGCTCAGTCAGTAGGTTTGAAATACACTGACTTAGTTGATCTCACTAACCTAATTTCTTTACAACAAGACACCACTAGACACATGGACACACTTAAAAACACTTGCACTTCTTTTCACTTTAAAGGTACTTCATACTTTTATCCAATTCACTCTAGACACCAATTGTTAGATTTATATCAGAGAGTTGTTGAAAAAAAATTGACAGGCCTATATAGGTCAATTGAACAGAAGAAATCCTCAAAAATAATAAATGACAACATCACTAGAAAACAAAGACAAGCATTGATCAAATTACAAAACAATGATACAATAATGATTACTCAGGCCGACAAGGGAGGAGCAGTGGTAGTGCTAAATAAAAAAGACTATATATCAGAAATACACTCTCAGTTAAGTGATAATAGTTTATATACCAAATTGACATTTAATCCAACACAGTCCTTTAAAAACAAACTTTCTCATTTACTGGACTAAGCTGTTGAAAACAATTTTATGAACAGGGATTTAGCTGACTACCTTTTTGTAAATGAACCCAGCACCCCATACTTTCGCATAGTCCCTAAGATACATAAACGTTTGGACAAACCTCCGGGCCGGCCCATAGTGGTCAGCAACGGATCTCTATGCGAGAGGTTGGGGTGCTGGTTGGATCATGTTTTGCAACCTATAATGTTGGCCCTACCGGGATATATTAGGGATAGTGCCCATCTAATTTCACAGCTTAAAGATCTAACCTGGCATGACAATTACACCTGGGCAACTATAGATGTGGCGGCCCTTTATTCAAATATACCGCACTCATTGGGACTCCAGGCAATTGATGCAATGTTGCATAGACATTCTAACTATGGAGATGACTTTATTCTGTTTATAGTCCAAGTAACAGAGTTTTTGTTACAACATAATTTTTTCATGTTTCAAGGGGATTACTATCTGCAGAGATGCGGTACGGCCATGGGGGCTAAATTTGCCCCCGCCTATGCTAATATCTACATGGGTTGGCTTGAATTGAACCACATCTTTGCAGATAGTTTCCCTTTCACTGATAACATGATTCTATATGGGCGTTTCATCGACGATATTATCGTCATTTGGGATAAACAGAATGGCCATATGGTTGATTCCTTTGTAGAATTTATGAATGATAATGGATATAACTTGTCTTTCACTGCTGAGTCTAACACTACTAGCATTCATTTTTTAGACTTACTGATTGAAACTAGACAGGATAGAATCATTACTTCTACTTTTCGTAAACCATTGGCACGTAATACAATTTTGCGAGCTGATTCTTGTCATGTCCCTCATCTCAAGAGAGGTATACCTAAAGCACAATATCTGCGATTACGCAGAAATTGTTCTGAAATTACTCAATACCATGTACAAGCTCAGGAATTGACCTCCAGATTAATTGAGAGGGGATATGACAAAGCATCCCTCAAAAAATTGGAAAAACAGATAGCTTTTATTGATAGACAAGAACTGTTCATACCACATAAAAATAGGTTTAAATTGTCTACTACTGGACAAAAACAATCTCAGGAACAAAATATATTATTTATTACTGAATATAGTAGACAATACCGAGATATTTGCAATATAGTACAGAAAAATGTAACTATACTTAAGGGGGATGGCTCCCTAACAGAAGTACTATCTAATGGTACTAAATGTGTAGCTAAAAAAGCCCCGACTATTGCAGATATAACTAGGAAAAATCTAGTTGGAAAACCAATCACTAACAGCGCCACCACTAATTGGCTTAGTCCCAGAACTGGATGCTTTAAATGTGGCCATGTACCATGCAAAGCCTGCACTTGTATCTTAGTTACTGACACATTTTCCTCAAGTGTTACACAACAAGTCTTTCATATTAAAAACAGAATTGACTGTAATTCAAAATTCATTATCTATCTGGTCAATTGCCTTCACTGTTCAAAACAATATGTAGGGATCACGACTCGTCCCTTCAAGGATAGAGTACGTGAACATCTAAGATCCCTTGAGGAAAAAGAACCCAAAACACCTGTAGCGAAACATTTCAGACTCCATGGTTTTGGATCAAAGTACTTTTCCTGTGTTGGTATTGATATTATCAAAAAGCACCCAAGAGGGGGCGATAGAGAAAAGTGTCTGAGAAAAAAAGAGATTTTTTGGATAGTCAAGTTACATACTAGAACTCCAGAGGGAATGAATAAAAGAATGGATGTAGATCTATTTGTAGAATGAGTATAGATATCATCCATTTCCCTTCTTGATTGTAGAAATAAGGGGTTTATTTGTTAGCTTTATTGCCATACCTACCCTTATACTTATTTTTTAATCCATTTTTAGATAAATTAGTCCTTGAATCCTTCTTCTTTTTGACTAAGATGTGCTATAATCAAATATTTTATTATAGAAGATTTAGTAATGTTTTTTGTTCTTTTGGTTCCTCTTTTTTTAATTGC
>NC_069502.1:1093351512-1093396512 GCF_027579735.1 Bombina bombina
CCCACTGCCTCTTGTATTGCCAATATATTATTTTCATGGCTTTGTTTGTAAGGCGCTACTGATTAGCAGCTGCTTATGACAAGGGACATATTTTGGGGATATGGGTATCATCAGCAATAACTGTTAGTTATCCAGTAAAGATGGTTAAGGGAGCATTTTGTGGGAGAGGAGACAGTGTCCCTTGCTTTATGTGATCTACCAGGCTTAGGTCTTTGCTTGGTTTGTCCCAAATGTAAGAAGAAGCAGCATATCTAAAATGGGGGTGGGGGGGCGCAATACTTGCCTTGCCCTGGGCACTGACAACCCACGCTACGCCACTGTTCCCAATGATCCACTTTTACTTGCTGGAGTGTATTAAATTAAAAAAAAGTTTTTCCATTACTCTTAAATTGGCATTTGAAATAGTTGGGGCAAAGGAGTACAAAAAGCGCAAGAAGCCTTGAGTTATTTATTGTAACAACAAATGAATATAATCAACATAAAAACTTACATTCAAGTAAGTAGATTGGAGCACCAAGTTCATAAACAGCCGCAGTATAAGACCGGATCCTCAGGCAGATATGTCCAGGTTTCAAAAGGACCGCCGAACAAAGTCGACGTCTGACGTCACTATAAGGATCCGGCACCGGAGCGTCCCCCTGAAGTCCGGCCGGGATCCGGACGAAACGCGTAGGGATACAGCAACTAGTGCTCCTGTGCTCCGGTCATATTATGAGCAACAGCGGTCTAGGAGGCTTAGGCCTGCAGGGGGACGCTCCGGTGCCGGATCCTTATAGTGACGTCAGACGCCGACTTTGTTCGGCGGTCCTTTTGAATCCTGGACATATCTGCCTGAGGATCCGGTCTTATACTGCGGCTGTTTATGAACTTGGTGCTCCAATCTACTTACTTGAATGTAAGTTTTTATGTTGATTATATTTATTTGTTGTTACAATAAATAACTCAAGGCTTCTTGCGCTTTTTGTACTCCTTTGCCCTAGTCTTGCTCTCAACCCTGGTGATTTCAAGAAAGATCACCAAAAAGAAGCGGCATCAACTTGAGTTTGCCTAAAGACCCTTTCTTTTGGAATTCCATCTACTTCTGTTGAAAATTGAAATACATTGGGACTTTAGGTTTGAATTCTTTGTTTTATTGACAACTGGTTTTTCTATGTGCAATTTGTTACTGAATTTCTTACTGTGAAGATTTGTTTGTTTACTTATTGATTTATGCTTGCTCTGACATGTGCTGTTAGTTTTAATTTAATTTGTTTTAATTTATTTCAATTTATTTTGATTTAATTTAATTTATTTATTGATAGAAACAGTATAGGTGATCTGAAAGTTTTTAGTGTACTAGCGCTGAATTAACAGCTGTGTGTTAGTATTGGTTTATTTGAAATAGTTGATTTAGCCTGTGGTATCCCCACCTATTCTGAAAGTTTTTGGCTTCAGGGCCAAACTATATCGGCTAGATTTGGAGTTTTGTCGGTAACGACCCGAAAAACTAACGCCGGCTTTTTTCTGGCCGCACCATAAAAATAACTCTGGTATTGAGAGTCCACATAAAGGCTTCGTTAGGCTCCAAAAAAGGAGCGTAGAGCATTTTTAACACAGCTTCAACTCTCGATACCAGAGTTGCTTACGCAAGCGGCCAGCCTCAAAAACGTGCTCGTGCACGATTCTCCCATAGGAAACAATGGGGCTGTTTGAGCTGAAAAAAAACCTAACACCTGCAAAAAAGCCGCGTTCAGCTCCTAACGCAGCCCCATTGTTTGCTATGGGGAAACACTTCCTACGTCTGCACCTAACACCCTAACATGTACCCCGAGTCTAAAAACCCCTAACCTTACACTTATTAACCCCTAATCTGCCGCCCCCGCTATCGCTGACCCCTGCATATTATTATTAACCCCTAATCTGACGCTCCGTAAACCGCCGCTACTTACATTATCCCTATGTACCCCTAATCTGCTGCCCTAACATCGCCGACCCCTATATTATATTTATTAACCCCTAATCTGCCCCCCCCCAACGTCGCCTCCACCTGCCTACACTTATTAACCCCTAATCTGCCGACCGGACCTGAGCGCTACTATAATAAAGTTATTAACCCCTAATCCGCCTCACTAACCCTATAATAAATAGTATTAACCCCTAATCTGCCCTCCCTAACATCGCCGACACCTAACTTCAATTATTAACCCCTAATCTACCGACTGGAGCTCACCGCTATTCTAATAAATGTATTAACCCCTAAAGCTAAGTCTAACACTAACACCCCCCTAAGTTAAATATAATTTACATCTAACGAAATTAATTATCTCTTATTAAATAAATTATTCCTATTTAAAGCTAAATACTTACCTGTAAAATAAATCCTAATATAGCTACAATATAAATTATAATTATATTATAGCTATTTTAGGATTAATATTTATTTGACAGGCAACTTTGTAATTATTTTAACCAGGTACAATAGCTATTAAATAGTTAAGAACTATTTAATAGCTACCTAGTTAAAATAATTACAAAATTACCTGTAAAATAAATCCTAACCTAAGTTACAATTAAACCTAACACTACACTATCAATAAATAAATTAAATACAATTCCTACAAATAACTACAATGAAATAAACTAACTAAAGTACAAAAAATAAAAAAATATTTACAAACATAAGAAAAATATTACAACAATTTTAAACTAATTACACCTACTCTAAGCCCCCTAATAAAATAACAAAGACCCCCAAAATAAAAAATGCCCTACCCTATTCTAAATTACTACAGTTCAAAGCTCTTTTACCTTACCAGCCCTGAACAGGGCCCTTTGCGGGGCATGCCCCAAGAAGTTCAGCTCTTTTGCCTGTAAAAAAAAACATACAATACCCCCCCAACATTACAACCCACCACCCACATACCCCTAATCTAACCCAAACCCCCCTTAAATAAACCTAACACTAAGCCCCTGAAGATCTTCCTACCTTATCTTCACCATACCAGGTTCACCGATTTGTCCTGAAGAGCTCCTCCGATGTCCTGATCCAAGCCCAAGCGGGGGGCTGAAGAGGTCCATGATCCGGCTGAAGTCTTCATCCAAGCGGGAGCTGAAGAGGTCCATGATCCGGATGAAGTCTTCATCCAAGCGGGAGCTGAAGAGGTTCATGATCCGGATGAAGTCTTCTATCAACGGCATCTTCAATCTTCTTTCTTCCAGATCCATCTTGCAGACCTCCGACGCGGAACATCCTCTTCTCCCGACGCCTACTAGCCGAATGACGGTTCCTTTAAGGGACGTCATCCAAGATGGCGTCCCTTGAATTCCGATTGGCTGATAGGATTCTATCAGCCAATCGGAATTAAGGTAGGAATATTCTGATTGGCTGATGGAATCAGCCAATCAGAATCAAGTTCAATCCGATTGGCTGATCCAATCAGCCAATCAGATTGAGCTCGCATTCTATTGGCTGTTCCGATCAGCCAATAGAATTAACCTGGTATGGTGAAGATAAGGTAGGAAGATCTTCAGGGGCTTAGTGTTAGGTTTATTTAAGGGGGGTTTGGGTTAGATTAGGGGTATGTGGGTGGTGGGTTGTAATGTTGGGGGGGTATTGTATGTTTTTTTTTTTTACAGGCAAAAGAGCTGAACTTCTTGGGGCATGCCCCGCAAAGGGCCCTGTTAAGGGCTGGTAAGGTAAAAGAGCTTTGAACTGCAGTAATTTAGAATAGGGTAGGGCATTTTTTATTTTGGGGGTCTTTGTTATTTTATTAGGGGGCTTAGAGTAGGTGTAATTAGTTTAAAATTGTTGTAATATTTTTCTTATGTTTGTAAATATTTTTTTATTTTTTGTACTTTAGTTAGTTTATTTCATTGTAGTTATTTGTAGGAATTGTATTTAATTTATTTATTGATAGTGTAGTGTTAGGTTTAATTGTAGGTAATTGTAGGTATTTTATTTAATTAATTTAATGATAGTATAGTGTTAGGTTTAATTGTAACTTAGGTTAGGATTTATTTTACAGGTAATTTTGTAATTATTTTAACTAGGTAGCTATTAAATAGTTCTTAACTATTTAATAGCTATTGTACCTGGTTAAAATAATTACAAAGTTGCCTGTCAAATAAATATTAATCCTAAAATAGCTACAATATAATTATAATTTATATTGTAGCTATATTAGGATTTATTTTACAGGTAAGTATTTAGCTTTAAATAGGAATAATTTATTTAATAAGAGTTAATTAATTTCGTTAGATTAAAATTATATTTAATTTAGGGGGGTGTTAGTGTTAGGGTTAGACTTAGCTTTAGGGGTTAATACATTTATTAGAATAGCGGTGAGCTCCGGTCGGTAGATTAGGGGTTAATAAGTGTAGGCAGGTGGAGGCGACGTTGTGGGGGGCAGATTAGGGGTTAATAAATATAATATAGGGGTCGGCGGTGTTAGGGGCAGCAGATTAGGGGTACATAAGGATAACGTAGGTGGCGGCGCTTTGCGGACGGCAGATTAGGGGTTAATAAGTGTAGGTAGCTGGCGGCGACGTTGTGGGGGGCAGGTTAGGGGTTAATAAATATAATATAGGGGTCGGCGGTGTTAGGGGCAGCAGATTAGGGGTACATAAGTATAACGTAGGTGGCGGTCGGCAGATTAGGGGTTAAAAAAATTTAATCGAGTGGCGGCGATGTGGGGGGACCTCGGTTTAGGGGTACATAGGTAGTTTATGGGTGTTAGTGTACTTTAGAGCACAGTAGTTAAGAGCTTTATAAACCGGCATTAGCCCAGAAAGCTCTTAACTACTGACTTTTTTCTGCGGCTGGAGTTTTGTCGTTAGATGTCTAACGCTCACTTCAGACACGACTCTAAATACCGGAGTTAGAAAGATCCCATTGAAAAGATAGGATACGCAATAGGATACGCAATTTAAGGGGATCTGCGGTATGGAAAAGTCGCGGCTGAAAAGTGAGCGTTAGACCCTATTTTGAGTGACTCCAAATACCGGAGGTAGCCTAAAACCAGCGTTAGGAGCCTCTAACGCTGGTTTTCACGGCTAACGCCAAACTCCAAATCTAGGCCTAAATAAGCTGTGTAAACACAGCCAGTAGAAGAGATTACACTCCCAGTGGGGTATAGAAGAGATAATGTTAATTTTCCACTGTTTTCTGCAAGTATTAGTGAAACACATTAAGGGAATAACTATTTTGTAGTATACTGTCCCATTAAGTTCATACATGACTTAGTTCTTACAATTACTCCCTTTTGTGTTAGGGAATGTAGGGTCACAATAAAGTGAGATATATAACAGTGAGCCATCCTTTCAGCTGAGGTGTGCTGGGTCAATAGATCATGATCATATGACATGTTGTGTGAACAATACAAAGTGTAGGTTGTCGACATGTTGTGTATTATAGGTGAAGTAGTTGGCGAGATGGCTTCTTAAATATTACCAGTTTAAATCTCTAGAATTTCCTATCCAGACAGCACCATCAAGTTGTTCAATGACAGCTATTTTGTATAAGCTACTGCTAATTAATTGTGCCTGAGGACTATAAACTAATACAGCTGATTAAACAGTTCCCAAAGGTTGGAGCATTTTTTGTTTCTTGTGGTGTGGAGAGATTCTTCTTGAGCTCATATCTCAGCCTCACAGAGGGACATTTCAAAATGGTGTCAAAGGAATTGTCTCCATTTAAAAGTAGATCACCCAAAATACCATGTGATAAGCAGGTTTGACTAAGAGAGAAGAGCTTCTATCTTTTTTGAGAAAAAATGATGATGACCTCTTCCACTAAATAACAGGGGGAATTTAATAGAGGGAAGGGGGGCTTTTTTTGCATACCCTATTTCCTCCTCACCATGTTTTCTCAGCTGAATCACCACTTCAGTGTACCTCATGTGAAGATAGTTCATGGAAGCAAGAAGACTTTTTAAGAGGCATTTTACAGGAACAACAAGCCAAATATGTAATGAAAGTATGTTTCAAAATTATTTTTTATTCATTAACCCCTTAATGACCACAGCACTTTTCCATTTTCTGTCCGTTTGGGACCAATGCTATTTTTAAATTTTTGCGGTGTTTGTGTTTAGCTGTAATTTTTCTCTTACTCATTTACTGTACCCACACATATTATATACCGTTTTTCTCGCCATTAAATGGACTTTCTAAAGATACCATTATTTGCATCATATCTTATAATTTACTATAAAAAAAATTATAAAATATGAGGAAAAATTGAAAAAAAATACACTTTTTCTAACTTTGACCCCCAAAATCTGTTACACATCTACAATCACCAAAAAAACACCCATGCTAAATAGTTTCTAAATTTTGTCCTGAGTTTAGAAATACCCAATGTTTACATGTTCTTTGCTTTTTTTGCAAGTTATAGGGCCATAAATACAAATAGCACTTTGCTATTTTCAAACCATTTTTTTTTCAAAATTAGCGCTAGTTACATTAGAACACTGATATCTTTCAGGAATCTCTGAATATCCATTGACATGTATATATTTTTTTTTAGTAGACAACCCAAAGTATTGATCTAGGCCCATTTTGGTATATTTCATGCCACCATTTCACCGCCAAATGCGATCAAATAAAAAATTTTTCACAAACTTTAGGATTCTCACTGAAATTATTTACAAACAGCTTGTGCAATTATGGCACAAATGGTTGTAAATTCTTCTCTGGGGTCCCCTTTGTTCAGAAATAGCAGACATATATGACTTTGGCATTGCTTTTTGGTAATTAGAAGGCCGCTAAATGCCACTGCGCACCACACGTGTATTATGCCCAGCAGTGAAGGGGTTAATTAGGGAGCATGTAAGGAGCTTTTTGGGGTAATTTTAGCTTTAGTGTAGTGTAGTAGACAACCCCAAGTATTGATCTAGGCCCATTTTGGTATATTTCATGCCACCATTTCACCGCCAAATGCGATCAAATACAAAATATTGTTCACTTTTTCACAATTTTTTTCACAAACTTTCAGTTTCTCACTGAAATTATTTACAAACTGCTTGTGCAATTATGGCATAAATGGTTGTAAATTCTTCTCTGGGATCCCCTTTGTTCAGAAATAGCAGACATATATGGCTTTGGTGTTGCTTTTTAGTAATTAGAATGCCACTAAATGCCACTGCGCACCACACGTGTATTATGCCCAGCAGTGAAGGGGTTAATTAGGGAGCATGTAGGGAGCTTTTTGGGGTAATTTTAGCTTTAGTGTAGTTTAGTAGACAACCCCAAGTATTGATCTAGGCCCATTTTGGTATATTTCATGCCACCATTTCACCGCCAAATGCGATCAAATTAAAAAAAACGTTAAATTTTTCACAATTTTAGGTTTCTCACTGAAATCATTTACAAACAGCTTGTGCAATTATGGCACAATTGGTTGTAAATGCTTCTCTGGGTTCTCCTTTGTTCAGAAATAGCAGACATATATGGCTTTGGCGTTGCTTTTTGGTATTTAGAAGGCCGCTAAATGCCGCTGCGCATCACACGTGTATTATGGCTAGCAGTGAAGGGGTTAATTAGGTAGCTTGTAGGGAGCTTGCAGGGTTAATATCACATTTAGTGTAGAGCTCAGCCTCCCACCTGAAACATCAGACCCCCTGATCCCTCCCAAACAGCTCTCTTCCCTCCCCCACCCCACAATTGTCCCCGCCATCTTAAGTACTGGCAGAAAGTCTGCCAGTACTAAAATAAAAGCTATATTTGTTGTTTTTTTGTGTTTTTAAAAAGCATATTTACATATGCTGCTGTTTACTATCCCCCCCCTTAGCCCCCAACCTCACTGATCCCCCCCAAACAGCTCTATAACCCTCCCACTCTAACTTAATCTGTGCCATCTTGGGTACTGGCAGCTGTCTGCCAGTACCCAGTTTAGAAGAAAACATGTTTTTTTTTTTTTTAATTTTTATTAAAATTTTCTGTAGTGTAGCTTCCCCCCACCCAAAACCAACCCCCCACCCCTCCACGATCTCTTTTTGTGCTTTTGCACAAACAAGATTAGGGCATTTTTTCTTAACAATATTTACCGTAGTGTAGCGGTTCCCACCCGCTCCCGCCCCCGCACGCGCCCCCTAACGGTCCCGCCTCCTATCCCGCCCCCCTTGATGACACAGGATACACCGATGGCCGCCCACCCGCCTCCCAAGTCGGCTCCCACCCACCAACGATACCGGCCATCGATGTCCGGTGCAGAGAGGGCCACAGAGTGGCTCTCTCTGCATCGGATGGCCATGTAAGGTTATTTCAGGATGCCTCCATATCGAGGCATCACTGCAATAACCGGAAAGCAGCTGGAAGCGAGCAGGATCGCTTCCAGCTGCTTTCCACACCGAGGATGTGCAGGGTACGTCCTCAGGCGTTAACTGCCTTTTTTTTTGAGGACGTACCTTGCACATCCTCGGTCATTAAGGGGTTAAAGGGACAGTCTAGTCAAAATCAAACCTTGATGATTCAGATAGGGCATGGAATTTTAAACAACTTTCTAATTTACTTATATCAAATTTTCTTTGTTCTCTTTGTATTCTTTGTTGAAAGCTAAACCTATGTAGGCTCATATGCTATTTCTTCTATAAGGTATGACGAGTCCACGGATTCATCCTTTACTTGTGGGATATTATCCTCCTGCTAACAGGAAGTGGCAAAGAGCACCACAGCAGAGCTGTCTATATAGCTCCTCCCTTAGCTCCACCCCCCAGTCATTTTCTTTGCCTACTCTAAGTACTAGGAAGGGTAAAGTGAAAGAGGTGATAAAATATTAGTTTTTAATTTCTTCAAGCAAGAGTTTTTTTGTTTTAAATGGTACCGGTATGTACCATTTACTCTCAGGCAGCAGATAGATGAAGACTTCTGCCTGGAGGATGATGATCTTAGTATTTGTAACTAAGATCCAGTGCTGTTTCCACGGAGGCTGAGGAGTACAAGAAACCTCAGTATGAGGAACGTTTTCATGCTATACAGCAGTGAGGTATGTTCAGTCATTTTTTCTGGAGAGACTGTGGTATTTCAGAAAGGCTGACAGTATCCCCATGAGGGTAAGGGTAAGCAGTAATCCTAAGAGCTAATAAGAAGGGCATTACTAAGCTTGCATAAGGGGCTAATTACAAAAATGGTTGACACTGAGTTGTGAATGTTTGTGGGCAAACATTTTATGAACTGGGAGTGCTGTTAACGTTTTGTGGGCAATAACGTTTTTTTGGGCAACTTTATTGAGGGTACACTTGGCTTATTTTTTGGGTCTCAGAACCACATGGCTAGTTTTAAACCGCTCTGGTGCGGTTCTTTGAGGCTGTAGAGACATCAAGTGAGATGGGCGGGGCCTATTTTCACGCCTCAGATGTGCAGTTATTTTCACTCAGCAAGCAGCAAGCTCTAACTCCTGAGGGCCCTGGTGGATGTTTTGGGCCAAATCGAAGCTTTAACCCCATATTTACTATCCCTGAGGGCAGGTGGGGCCACAGCAGGGCTGTGGCAAGGTGCTGGGAGTGTTTTTTCCGGATTTAGTCCTAATTTCAATCCGGTTTGCACATTAAAGGGTTAAATGTTACATTTCCTTGTGGGGCAATCTTAACTACATATATTGTGCCTGCTTGCAAAAATTTGAAAAATGTGGTGCATTTTAAAGCAGTTTTGCAGAACGTGTATGCTTTTTTTCTCTTAAAGGTGCAGTACCGTTTTTTTAAGATTGTTATTTTTTTCACTAAATAAAGTGTTTTCATGCTTGTTTGTAGTCGACGCCAAGTACTTCTAGTGCGTCTAATTCTTTCACCCTGCAAGATATGGCCGCAGTTATGAATACTACCCTCACAGAGGTTTTATCTAAGCTGCCTGGGTTGCAGGGGAAGCGCAGTAGGTGTGGTGTGAGAACAAATGCTGAGCCCTCTGACGCTTTATTAGCCATATCCGATGTACCCTCACAATGTTCTGAGTTGGGGGTGAGGGATTTGCTGGCTGAGGGAGAGATTTCTGATTCAGGAAATATGTTCCCTCAGACAGACTCGGATATGACGGCTTTTAAATTTGAACTAGAACACCTCCGCTTATTGCTCAGGGAGGTTTTAGCGACTCTGGATGATTGTGACCCTATTGTAGTTCCAGAGAAATTGTGTAAAATGGACAGATTTCTAGAGGTTCCTATTGAGGACAGTTGTGCTTTCAAAGATCCTATGGATAAAAAATTAGAGGGTCTCCTAAAGAAAATATTTGTTCATCAGGGTTTTCTTCTCCAACCTATAGCGTGCATTGTTCCTGTAACTACTGCAGCGTCCTTTTGGTTTGAGGCTCTGGAGGAGGCTCTTCAGGTTGAGACACCATTAGATGATATTCTGGATAGAATTAGGGCTCTCAAGCTAGCTAATTCTTTCATTACAGATGCTGCTTGTCAACTGGCTAAATTAGCGGCAAAGAATTCAGGTTTTGCCATTTTAGCACGTAGAGCGTTATGGCTTAAGTCCTGGTCTGCTGATGTGTCATCAATAGCTAAGCTTTTAGCCATCCGTTTCATGGGTAAGACCCTATTCGGGCCTGAACTGAAAGAGATCATTTCAGACATCACTGGAGGGAAAGGCCATGCCCTTCCTCAGGATAAGACAAATAAGATGAGGACCAAACAAAATAATTTTTGTTCCTTTCGAAACTTCAAAGGATGTCCCTCTTCCTCTTCCCCTGCTGCAAAGCAAGGGGGTATCTTCTAGATTTCAAAGATTCTCCTCCAAGGGGGAGATTCCATCTTTCTCAATTGTCTGTAAACCAGACAAAAAGAGAGGCGTTCTTACGCTGTGTAGAAGACCTATATACCATGGGAGTGATCTGCCCAGTTCCGAAAACAGAACAGGGGCAGGGGTTCTACTCCAATCTGTTTGTGGTTCCCAAAAAAGAGGGAACCTTCAGAACAATTTTTGATCTCAAGATCCTAAACAAATTCCTCAGAGTCCCATCCTTCAAGATGGAGACCATTTGGACTATTTTGCCGATGATCCAGGAGGGTCAATATATGACCACCTTGGACTTAAAGGATGCGTATCTACACATCCCTATCCACAAAGATCATCACCAGTTCCTCAGGTTCGCCTTTCTGGACAAGCATTACCAGTTTGTGGCTCTTCCCTTCGGGTTGGCCACAGCTCCCAGAATTTTCACAAAGGTGCTTGGGTCCCTTCTGGCGGTTCTAAGGCCGCGGGGCATAGCTGTGGCACCTTATCTGGACGATATCTTAATTCAGGCGTCAACTTACCAACTAGCCAAGTCTCACACAGACATCATGTTGGCTTTTCTAAGATCTCACGGGTGGAAGGTGAACGTAAAAAAAAGTTCACTTATCCCTCTCACAAGAGTTCCATTCCTGGGAACTCTGATAGATTCGGTGGACATGAAAATTTTTCTGATGGAGGTCAGGAAATCAAAATTTTTATCCATCTGCCGAGCTCTTCATTCCATTCCTCGGCCATCAGTGTCTCAGTGTATGGAGGTAATCGGCTTAATAGTAGCAGCAATTGACATAGTTCCGTTTGCTCGATTGCATCTCAGACCACTGCAACTATGCATGCTCAAACAGTGGAATGGGGATTATGCAGATTTATCTCCTCAGATAAATCTGGATCAAGAGACCAGAGACTCTCTTCTTTGGTGGTTGTCATAGGATCATCTGTCCAAGGGAATGTGTTTCCGCAGGCCAGCGTGGGTCATAGTGACGACAAACGCCAGCCTATTTGGCTGGGGTGCATTCTGGAATTCCCTGAAAGCTCAGGGTTTGTGGACTAAATATTCTAGAACTGAGAGCGATATTCAACGCTCTTCAGGCGTGGCCTCAGCTGGCTTCGGCCAGATTCATAAGATTCCAGTCGGACAATATAACGACTGTAGCATATATCAATCATCAGGGGGGAACAAAGAGTTCTCTAGCGATGATAGAGGTTACCAAAATAATTTGATGGGCAGAGACTCACTCTTGCCATCTATCAGCAATCTATATCCCAGGAGTGGAGAACTGGGAAGCGGATTTTCTAAGTCGTCAGACTTTTCATCCGGGGGAGTGGGAACTCCATCCGGAGGTGTTTGCACAATTGATTCAGCAATGGGACACACCAGAATTGGATCTGATGGCGTCTCGTCAGAACGCCAAACTTCCTCGTTACGGGGTCCAGGTCAATGGATCCTCAGACAGTACTGATAGATGCTCTAACAGTACCCTGGTCGTTCAACCTGGCTTATGTGTTTCCACCATTTCCTCTCCTTCCTCGTTTGATTGCCAGAATCAAACAGGAGAGAGCTTCAGTGATTTTGATAGCACCTGCGTGGCCACGCAGGACTTGGTATGCAGACCTGGTGGACATGTCATCTCTTCCACCATGGACTCTGCCACTGATACAGGACCTTCTGATTCAAGGTCCGTTCCAGCATCCAAATCTAGTTTCTCTGCGGCTGACTGCTTGGAGATTGAACGCTTGATCTTATCCAAGCGGTGTTTCTCTGAGTCGGTCATAGATACCTTGATTTAGGCTTGAAAGCCTGTCACCAGGAAAATTTATCATAAGATGTGGTGTAAATATCTTTGTTGGTGCGAATCCAAAGGCTACTCATGGAGTAAGATCAGGATTCCTAGGATTTTGTCCTTTCTCCAAGAAGGATTGGAGAAGGAGCTATCAGCTAGTTCCTTAAAGGGGCAGATATCTGCTTTATCAATTCTACTGCACAAGCCTCTGGCAGATGTTCCAGACGTTCAGTCGTTCTGTCAGGCTTTATTTAGAATCAAGCCTGTGTTTAAACCTGTTGCTCCGTCATGGAGTTTGAATTTAGTTCTTAAAGTTCTTCAAGGGGTTCCATTTGAACCTATGCATTCCATAGATATTAAGCTTATATCTTGGAAAGTTCTGTTTTTAGTTGCTATCTCTTCGGCTCGAAGAGTTTCTGAGTTATCTGCTTAACAGTGTGACTCACCTTATCTGGTTTCTGAACTATCTGCATTGCAATGCGACTCGCCTTATCTTGATTTCCATGCTGATAAGGTGGTTTTGCGTACCAAACCTGGATTCCTTTCTAAGGTTGTTACTAATAGGAATATAAATCAGGAAATTGTTGTTCCTTCTCTGTGTCCTAATCCTTCCTCTAAGAAGGAGCGTCTGTTGCACAACTTGGACGTGGTTCGTGCTTTGAAGTTTTACTTGCAAGCAACCAAAGATTTCCGTCAAACATCTTCTTTGTTTGTTGTCTAATCTGGAAAACGTAGAGGTCAAAAAGCTACGGCTACCTCTCTTTCTTTTTGGCTGAAAAGCATAATCCGT
Organism: Bombina bombina; assembly: GCF_027579735.1. Classification (NCBI taxonomy): domain Eukaryota; kingdom Metazoa; phylum Chordata; class Amphibia; order Anura; family Bombinatoridae; genus Bombina; species Bombina bombina. The sequence continues at coordinate 1,093,364,784 of NC_069502.1, forward strand.
TTGGCATACGAGACTGCTGGACAGCAGCCTCCTGATAGGATTACAGCTCACTCTACTAGAGCGGTGGCTTCCACATGGGCTTTTGAAAATGATGCTTCTGTTGAACAGATTTGTAAGGCTGCGACTTGGTCTTTGCTTCATACCTATTCCAAATTTTACAAATTTGATACTTTTGCTTCTTCGGAGGCTATTTTTGGGAGAAATGTTCTTCAAGCAGTGGTGCCTTCTGTTTAACCATCTGTCTTGTCCCTCCCGTTCATCCGTGTCCTGTAGCTTTGGTATTGTATCCCACAAGTAAATGATGAATCCGTGGACTCGTCGTACCTTATAGAAGAAAAGTAAATTTATGCTTACCTGATAAATTAATTTCTTCTATGGTACGACAAGTCCACGGTCCGCCCTCTCATTTTAAGACAGATTATATTTTTTGATTATAAACTTCAGTCACTTCTGCACCTTGTAGTTTCTCCTTTTTTTTCCTGTACCTTCGGTCGAATGACTGGGGGGTGGAGCAAAGGGAGGAGCTATATAGACAGCTCTGCTGTGGTGCTCTTTGCCACTTCCTGTTAGCAGGAGGATAATATCCCACAAGTAAAGGATGAATCCGTGGACTCGTCGTACCATAGAAGAAATTAATTTATCAGGTAAGCATAAATTTACTTTTTCTAAGCCCTTTAAGGCCGCCTCTTATCTCAGGGTATATATTTATAGTTTTTCACAGCTAGATGGCATTAATTCATGTTTGCCATATAGATAACATTGTGCTCACACATGTGGAGTTACTTAGGAGCCAGCACTGATTGGCTAAAATACATGTCTGTCAACTAAAATAAGGGGCAGCCTGCTTGGGTTTAGATACAAGATAATCACAGAGGTAAAAAGTATATTGTTTATTTAAAACTGGGGAATGGTTAATAAAGGTATTATCTATCTTCTTAAACAATAAAAATTCCGGAGTAGACTGTCCCTTAAATGAAACATATTATGGAAATATTAAATAACCAGATTTGGGTATTTCTGCAAACTAAAGTAATTTTCTTATGCTTGGTGTGCTGAAAAAATAATGTGGGGGAAGTGTGGAATGCTCAGGGAAAAACATGGCTTGGCAGAGAATGAGTTAAAGGGACAGTATTAAAGTTAAACTTTAATGATTCAGATAGATGATGCAATTGTAAGCAACTTTCCAATGTATTTCTGTTATAGAATTTGATTTCTCCAACATAGGTGTGTCCGGTCCACGGCGTCATCCTTACTTGTGGGATATTCTCTTCCCCAACAGGAAATGGCAAAGAGCCCAGCAAAGCTGGTCACATGATCCCTCCTAGGCTCCGCCTACCCCAGTCATTCTCTTTGCCGTTGTACAGGCAACATCTCCACGGAGATGGCTTAGAGTTTTTTAGTGTTTAACTGTAGTTTTTATTATTCAATCAAGAGTTTGTTATTTTAAAATAGTGCTGGTATGTACTATTTACTCTGAAACAGAAAAGAGCTCAGGCTTGAGCAAGAGATGTTCTGGATCCTTGGGCGCTAGAAATAGTCTCCCAAGGTTATCTTCTGGAGGTGATTCATCCTGTTCCATTAAAAGAACAAGGGATGGGGTTCTACCCCAATCTGTTCGTAGTTCCCAAAAAAGAGGGAACGTTCAGACCAATCTTAGATCTCAAGATCCTAAACAAGTTTCTCAAGGTTCCATCGTCCAAAATGGAAACCATTCGAACAATCCTTCCATCAAGGAAGGTCAATTCTTGACCACGGTGGATTTAAAGGATGCGTATCTACATATTCCTATCCACAAGGAACATCATCGGTTCCTAAGGTTCGCATTCCTGGACAAGCATTACCAGTTCGTGGCGCTTCCTTTCGGATTAGCCACTGCTCCAAGGATTTTCACAAAGGTACTAGGGTCCCTTCTGGCGGTGCTAAGACCAAGGGGCATTGCTGTAGTACCTTACTTGGACGACATTCTGATTCAAGCGTCGTCCCTTCCTCAAGCAAAGGCTCACACGAACATAGTCCTGGCCTTTCTCAGATCTCACGGAGGAAAGTGAACGTGGAAAAGAGTTCTCTATCTCCGTCGACAAGAGTTCCCTTCTTGGGAACAATAATAGACTCCTTAGAAATGAGGATTTTTCTGGCAGAGACCAGAAAAACAAAACTTCTAAACTCTTGTCGAATGCTTCATTCCGTTCCTCTTCCTTCCATAGCGCAGTGCATGGAAGTGATAGGTTTGATGGTAGCGGCAATGGACATAGTTCCTTTTGCGCGCATTCATCTAAGACCATTACAACTGTGTATGCTCAGTCTGTGGAATGGGGACTATACAGAGACTCACTCCGTTGGTGGCTGTCCCTGGACAACATGTCACAAGGGGTGACCTCCCGTAGACCAGAGTGGGTCATTGTCACGACCAACGCCAGTCTGATGGGCTGGGGCGCGGTCTGGGGATCCCTGAAAGCTCAGGGTCTTTGGTCTCGGGAAGAATCTCTTCTACCGATAAATATTCTGGAACTGAGAGCGATATTCAATGCTCTCAAGGCTTGGCCTCAGCTAGCGAGGGCCAAGTTCATACGGTTTCAATCAGACAACATGACGACTGTTGCGTACATTAACCATCAGGGGGGAACAAGGAGTTCCCTGGCGATGGAAGTAGTGACCAAAATCATTCAATGGGCGGAGACTCGCTCCTGCCACCTGTCTGCAATCCACATCCCAGGAGTGGAAAATTGGGAAGCGGATTTTCTGAGTCGTCAGACATTGCATCCGGGGGAGTGGGAACTCCATCCGGAAATCTTTGCCCAAATCACTCAACTGTGGGGCATTCCAGACATGGATCTGATGGCCTCTCGTCAGAACTTCAAGGTTCCTTGCTACGGGTCCAGATCCAGGGATCCCAAGGCGAAGATGCACTAGTAGCACCTTGGACCTTCAAACTAGCTTATGTATTCCCGCCGTTTCCTCTCATCCCCAGGCTGGTAGCCAGGATCAATCAGGAGAGGGCGTCGGTGATCTTGATAGCTCCTGCGTGGCCACGCAGGACTTGGTATGCAGATCTGGTGAATATGTCATCGGCTCCACCATGGAAGCTACCTTTGAGACGAGACCTTCTTGTTCAAGGTCCGTTCGAACATCCGAATTTGGTCCCACTCCAGCTGACTGCTTAGAGATTGAACGCTTGATCTTATCAAAGCGAGGGTTCTCAGATTCTGTTATTGATACTCTTGTTCAGGCCAGAAACATTTACCACTAAATTTGGAAAAAATATATCTGTTGGTGTGAATCTAAAGGATTCCCTTGGGACAAGGTTAAGATTCCTAAGATTCTATCCTTCCTTCGAGAAGGATTGAAAAAAGGATTATCTGCAAGTTCCTTGATGGGACAGATTTCTGCCTTGTCTGTGTTACTTCACAAAAAGCTGGCAGCTGTGCCAGATGTTCAAGCCTTTGTTCAGGCTCTGGTTAGAATCAAGCCTGTCTACAAACATTTGACTCCTCCTTGGAGTCTCAACTTAGTTCTTTCAGTTCTTCAGGGGGTTCCGTTTGAACCCTTACATTCCGTTGCAATTTCTTCTGCTAGAAGAGTTTCAGAATTATCTGCTCTGCAGTGTTCTCCTCCTTATCTGGTGTTCCATGCAGATAAGGTGGTTTTACGTACTAAACCTGGTTTTCTTCCAAAAGTTGTTTCTAACAAAAACATTAACCAGGAGATAGTCGTGCCTTCTCTGTGTCCGAAACCAGTTTCGAAGAAGGAACGTTTGTTGCACAATTTGGATGTTGTTCGCGCTCTAAAATTCTATTTAGATGCTACAAAGGATTTTAGACAAACATCTTCCTTGTTTGTTGTGTATTCTGGTAAAAGGAGAGGTCAAAAAGCAACTTCTACCTCTCTCTCTTTTTGGATTCAAAGCATCATCAGATTGGCTTACGAGACTGCCGGACGGCAGCCTCCTGAAAGAATCACAGCTCATTCCACTAGGGCTGTGGCTTCCACATGGGCCTTCAAGAACGAGGCTTCTGTTGATCAGATATGTAGGGCAGCGACTTGGTCTTCACTGCACTCTTTTACCAAATTTTACAAGTTTGATATTTTTGCTTCTTCTGAGGCTATTTTTGGGAGAAAGGTTTTGCAAGCCGTGGTGCCTTCCATTTAGGTGACCTGATTTGCTCCCTCCCTTCATCCGTGTCCTAAAGCTTTGGTATTGGTTCCCACAAGTAAGGATGACGCCGTGGACCGGACACACCTATGTTGGAGAAAACAGAATTTATGTTTACCTGATAAATTACTTTCTCCAACGGTGTGTCCGGTCCACGGCCCGCCCTGGTTTTTTAATCAGGTCTGATATTTTATTTTCTTTAACTACAGTCACCACGGTATCATATGGTTTCTCCTATGCAAATATTCCTCCTTAACGTCGGTCGAATGACTGGGGTAGGCGGAGCCTAGGAGGGATCATGTGACCAGCTTTGCTGGGCTCTTTGCCATTTCCTGTTGGGGAAGAGAATATCCCACAAGTAAGGATGACGCCGTGGACCGGACACACCGTTGGAGAAAGTAATTTATCAGGTAAACATAAATTCTGTTTTTTGTTCTTCATTCTTTGCTGAAAAGCATACTTAGGTAGGCTCAGGGGTAGCAATGCACTACTGAGAGCTAGTTCCTGATTGGTGGATTCACATATACACTTCTTGTTAATAGCTCACGTGTTGTGTCCAGCTTGCTTCCAGTAGTGCATTGCTGCTCATTCAACAAAGAATACATAGATGATCAAGAAAATTGGAAAGTTGTTTGAAAATATATGGACTGTCTGAACTATGAAATAAAAAAAATATTGGGTTTTATGTTACTTTAAATGAGCAACTATTTTATCTCTTGCACTTGGACTCACCACAAAACCCAATACTTACCCCCAAAAAAAAGCTTTATTTTGCTTATTTATTTTATGTCTAAAAGTGCACTATCTTTCTTAATCAGTAGTATATATCTATCTAATCTATATACTATTAAAAAATATATTGCACCCATTATACTCCTGGTGCCACCCTCACAGAAAGTTATGGGCAGATTAGCCAGACGTCATATGTCATGTAACCTAGAAAGAGATTTTACTGAGGTTTAACAGAGGAAGGTTCCCTGAAGAATAAAATACAGATCATTGATTGTTTGAATAACTGTATATACCAGGATAAAATGGTTACATTTCTCATACTGCACATTAGAGATTGCATAGTAGCATATTAAATAATGAGAAGTTAGGCAATGTCCTGACGGAAGAGGAATGCTGACAGATAAAGGCATTGCGTGCCAGAGGGAGTAAATCTTAGACCTCCCAACTGTTCCTATTTGAGAGGGACTGTCCCAAATGTAGAGCTGTGTCACTTTGAGACAGCCATATGTCTCTGTTTGCAGAATTTCCCTTAGCCCAGCCCATAGATGATTCAGACATGCCGAAGAACTGCCCAGATATGCCCACCAACTGACAAGACAGGCCCATTATCCACCCTTGACCCTGCCTACAAACTCATGAGTCCCTAATACCTAGCCACAAATGTTGTCAGGTATGAGATCTTATAGTGGCAGCGTACTAAATAATCTCTATGGCATTTAAATGTGTTATGTCCTGGCGCTGGGGAAAGCTCAAACTAGATCTCACTATAGTACAGAAAAAGGGAACTGAAGCACAAGAATGCAGTAGAATAATCACAATGTTTATTATGAACTTATTGCAAAAACACAAATCAGTAATCAGCTTGTAATTGTATTAAAACATAATGGTTACACTAAGCAGTGACTATGCTATAAACTCATTACTTATCTTTGGGTTTCAAATAGGGCATTAGTAGCATTGTAGAGTGGCACACAGGCAGGTCTCATCACAATAGCTCAGAGATTCATCATAATTCAGTGGAATACAGGCAGCTAATCTTGCAGATGCTGTATCAAACTTCTCTCCAAAATGTTACCTAGAAGACTCTCCAGCCCTCCTTAGCAATTCTAACAATTAAACCTACAGGTTTGCAGGGGTCTCTAGCGCTATGTCAATCATATTATTTCACTTAGCAAGCATTGTAATTTGCTAAGTGTGTTTTTCATAACAAACAAATATTCTCAAACCAGAGCCTAGCACTATATGTCTCTGAATGTTACCCACTCTTTCTAAATAAGCTCTGCTATGAGATCAGAAATGCAGAATACAAACTTATTTATTAAAGTCAATATAGGTGTTAAAGCCATATGATATATATATATATATATATATATATATATATATATATATTTTTGTTTGTTTGTTTGAGGAATTACTAATTGTCTATCTCCCAACAGCACGTGATAGGAAGTTGCTTTTTATATCTTAGCATAAGCACCCACTTTCATGTAAATTGGTGCTGAAAATTGAGCAATTTCTAATTCTCAGAACTTGAAATGGACCTTACTGACTTCTCAAGGTTAACCCTGCTACATGGCTGTCCCAAATAGGCTTTATCAAAACAATGGACTTTATGCTAACTTTATGACAGTGGCTAGCCTTGTTGTCTGTGGACTGAAGCCCAGTTTGGCTCCTCCAAATTAGCCAAATGGGTGGAGTTTGGCTATTGAAAAATAATTGCAGTAAAGAGGATTTTTATTTTATAAACATTAAGACTTGGCTGATCTTTATTCTATAGCAATCCCTAAGGCAGAACATGCTGTTATATGAGATGTCATCGCAGGAAATGCAGCATGTCTGCAGAAAGAACAGGACACAAGCAGGTACTGTTAGCACTTTCACTTTACAGGGCTGTTCCACATCAGGCTGTTCTATTTAAACAGTGTTGTGCTCTGGTTGCAATGTGTACGCCAGAGTGAAGCGCTGTTTGAAGTGGACAGTGAAATACAGAGCAGCACTGCAAACTGGCAGTAAATTAATTGATGACTATCAATGCCTAACTGCCTAATTTAAAATTTAATTTAATCTTAAACTGACCTGCAGAAAATTTTTCACTAAAAAACTCTCATTGTGAAAAGCGAAAACAAGTTCTGGCTCTGGCATAGCAACACATCAGAAACGTCTTGTAATTACAAGGTGTTTACTGTTCCTTTTATGAGCTACAGTTATTAAAATGATGTGCAGCATATGTTACCACTAATATTTTTTTGTTCTGTGCATTCTATTCCCCCCTCCCATGAGCCTCTTATCTACTTTGTGCATTATTTTAACAATAAAGTGATACAAGGCTTATGGGAGAATTGTATCCGGTGCGAAAACTCATTTCAAGAATAGCTACAGAAAACAATGTTAAGTTTACTGTCAGCAGTGAATTATATAATTCCTATTTAGCTGTAACTAAATAAGTAACTTTACATTTCTTAAAATGCCATATTTACTAATCTACAATCTGCAAATGATATTTATATATATATATATACACACACACAGTATATATATAAATCCCCTTACTGCATGGTTTATTTGTTAAGAGTTACAAAATAATTGAAAGTGTGCTAGATATGAAACAGTATCTTTGCTGACTTCAATCTATTACGCAGAAGAAAAATGAATAAAGCCATTTAAAAGGTTTCTGATTCATATCATAGCTGCAAGAGGAAGCACTGCTGACTTCTAGACCTAAAAGCTTGTCAGAGTCAGATTGCTGGATTATTAAAATAAATACTTCTTCAGAACAATTAAGAAATATAGAAATGTGAAACACATGGATCATTTTCAGGAGGAAAAAAATTGTGTAAGAGAAATGCATGGTTTTATATAATGTATTTTTATTAAATATATTTTTTTTTTAATGCTTGTCCTAAGTTAAATCACTTAAAGGAGCACTCAATGCAGTATAATTACATACTTAGCAAGTACATAATAAATAGACAATGCAATAGCACTATTTTACAGACACATTTATCTTTTTTCCAATTTTCCGGCCCTCTGTATCATGTGACAGACATCAGCCAATCACAGACTAGTATACGTATACCCTGTGAGCCTGTGCACATGCTCAGTAGGATCCTGTTACCCAGAAAGTGTGAATATAAAAAGATTGTGCAAAATTTGATAATGGAAGTAAATTGGAAAGTGTCTTAAAACTGCATTCTCTATCTGAATCATAAAAGTTTATTTAGACTCGAGTGTCCCTTTAAGTCATGCATAAAAAAGGGAATTTGGAGCATCCGTGTTACTTCAGTAATTTTGATGCAAGCATATTGTGGTATGTAGTGTTTCCAGATGTCAGGGATTTATCTGAACTGTATGATATTTCACCCAGCTGTCTGGTAAAATATATGTTTACAAATAAAAAATAAATAATTTATTAGTTTTCTCTTGTAAGGTGTATCCAGTCCACGGATCATCCATTACTTGTGGGATATTCTCATTCCCAACAGGAAGTTGCAAGAGGACACCCACAGCAGAGCTGTTATATAGCTCCTCCCCTAACTGCCATATCCACTCATTCTCTTGCAACTCTCAACACGCATGGAGGTAGTAAGAGAGAGTGGTGAAAAATAGTTTATTTTCTTCAATCAAAAGTTTATTTTTAAATGGTACCGGAGTTGTACTATTTTATCTCAGGCAGAAATAGAAGAAGAATCTGCCTGAATTTTCTATGATCTTAGCAGGTTGTAACTAAGATCCATTGCTGTTTTCACATATGTCTGAGGAGAGATGTATCTTAAGCGGGAGAATGGCGTGCAGTTTACTCTGCTATGAGGTATGTGCAGTTACAATTTTTTCTAGAATTGGAAATGCTAGAAAATGCTGCTGATACCGGATTAATGTAAGTTAAGCCTGAATACAGTGATTTAATAACGACTGGTATCATGCTTACTCTCAGGGGTAATACCCTTATAAAAATGCAATATAAAACGTTTGCTGGCATGTTTAATCGTTTTTATATATGCTTTGGTGATAAAACTTTATTGGGGCCTAGTTTTTTCCACATGGCTGGCTTTATTTTTGCCTAGAAACAGTTTCCTGGGGCTTTTCACTGTTGTAGTTTGAGTGGGAGGGGCCTATTTTAGCGCTTTTTTGCGCAGTTAAAATTACAGACTGAGACATCCAGTTTTCCTCAGAAGTCCCCTGAATGCTACAGGACATATCAAAAGGGCCTAAAGTCGTTTATTGGGGAAGGTAGGGCCACAGCAGAGCTGTGGCAGTTGATTGTGACTTTTAAAAAACGTCTGTCGTTTTTTGTATCCGTTTTTTGAACTAAGGGGTTAATCATCCATTTGCAAGTGGGTGCAATGCTCTGTTAGCTTATTACATACACTGTAAAAATTTCGTTTGATTTACTGCCGTTTTTCACTGTTTTTCAAATTTTGACAAAATTTGTTTCTCTTAAAGGCACAGTACCGTTTTTTATATTTGCTTGTTAACTTGATTTAAAGTGTTTTCCAAGCTTGCTAGTCTCATTGCTAGTCTGTACAAACATGTCTGACATAGAGGAAACTCCTTGTTCATTATGTTTAAAAGCCATGGTGGAACCCCCTCTTAGAATGTGTACCAAATGTACTGATTTCACTTTAAGCAATAAAGATCATATTCTGTCTTTAAAAAATTTATCACCAGAGGAATCTGACGAGGGGGAAGTTATGCTGACTAACTCTCCCCAAGTGTTAGATCCTTTGACTCCTGCTCAAGGGACTCACGCTCAAATGGCGCCAAGTACACCTAGGGCGCCCATAGCGATTACTTTACAAGACATGGCGGCAGTCATGGATAATACACTGTCAGCGGTATTAGCCAGACTACCTGAATTTAGAGGTAAGCGAGGTAGCTCTGGGGTTAGACGAAATGCGGAGCATACTGACGCTTTAAGAACCATGTCTGATACTGCCTCACAATATGCAGAAGCTGAGGAAGGAGAGCTTCAGTCTGTGGGTGATGTTTCTGACTCAGGAAAGATACCTGATTCTGATATTTCTACATTTAAATTTAAGCTTGAACACCTCCGCGTATTGCTCAGGGAGGTTTTAGCTGCTCTGAATGACTGTGACACAATTGCAGTGCCAGAGAAATTGTGTAGACTGGATAAATACTTTGCAGTGCCGGTGTGTACTGATGTTTTTCCAATACCTAAAAGGTTTACAGAAATTATTAATAAGGAATGGGATAGACCTGGTGTGCCGTTCTCTCCCCCTCCTATTTTTAGAAAAATGTTTCCTATAGACGCCACCACACGGGACTTATGGCAGACAGTCCCTAAGGTGGAGTGAGCAGTTTCTACTCTAGCAAAGCGTACTAATATCCCTGTCAAGGACAGTTGTGCTTTTTCAGATCCAATGGATAAAAAATTAGGTTACCTTAAGAAAATGTTTATTCAACAAGGTTTTATCCTACAGCCCCTTGCATGCATTGCTCCTGTCACTGCTGTTGCGGCGTTCTGGTTTGAGTCTCTGGAAGAGGCTTTACAGGTAGCGACTCCATTGGATGACATACTTGTCAAACTTAGAGCACTTAAGCTAGCCAATTCTTTTGTTTCTGATGCCATTGTTCATTTGACTAAACTAACGGCTAAGAATTCTGGTTTTGCTATACAGGCGCGCAGGGCGCTATGGCTTAAATCATGGTCAGCTGACGTGACTTCAAAATCTAAGCTGCTTAACATTCCCTTCAAGGGGCAGACCCTATTCGGGCCTGGTTTGAAGGAGATTATTGCTGATATCACTGGAGGAAAAGGTCATGCCCTTCCTCAGGACAGGTCCAAACCAAGGGCCAAGCAGTCTAATTTTCGTGCCTTTTGAAACTTCAAGGCAGGTGCGGCATCAACTTCCTCTAATGCAAAACAAGAGGGAACTTTTGCTCAGTCCAAGACGGTCTAGAGGCCAAACCAGACCTGGAACAAAGGTAAGCAGGCCAAAAAGCCTGCTGCTGCCTCTAAGACAGCATGAAGGAACGGCCCCCTATCCTGTAACAGATCTAGTAGGAGGCAGACTTTCACACTTCGCCCAGGCGTGGGCAAGAGATGTTCAGGATCCCTGGGCGTTGGTAATTATATCCCAGGGATATCTTCTGGACTTCAAAGCTTCCCCCCCAAAAGGGAGATTTCACCTTTCACAATTATCTGCAAACCAGATAAAGAGAGAGGCATTCTTACACTGTGTACGAGACCTCCTAGTTATGGGAGTGATCCATCCAGTTCCAAAGGAGGAACAGGGACAGGGTTTTTACTCAAATCTGTTTATGGTTCCCAAAAAAGAGGGACAGGGTTTTTACTCAAATCTGTTTTATGGTTCCCAAAAAAGAGGGATACACAAAGATCATCATCAGTTTCTCAGGTTTGCCTTTCTGGACAGGCATTACCAGTTTGTAGCTCTTCCCTTTGGATTAGCTACAGCCCCAATAATCTTCACGAAGGTTCTAGGGTCGCTTCTGGCGGTCCTAAGGCCGCGGGGCATATCAGTGGCCCCTTATTTAGACGACATCCTGATACAGGCGTCAAACTTCCAAATTGCCAAGTCTCATACAGACATAGTACTGGCATTTCTAAGGTTGCATGGGTGGAAAGTGAACGAGGAAAAGAGTTCTCTATCCCCACTCACAAGAGTTTCCTTCCTAGGGACTCTGATAGATTCTGTAGAAATGAAAATTTACCTGACAGAGTCCAGGTTATCAAATCTTCTAAATTCCTGCCGTGTTCTTCATTCCATTCCGCGCCCTTCGGTGGCTCAGTGCATGGAAGTAATCGGCTCAATGGTAGCGGCAATGGAGATAGTGCCGTTTGCACGCTTACATCTCCGACCGCTGAAACTATGCATGCTCAGTCAGTGGAACAGGATTACACAGATTTGTCCCCTCTACTAAATCTGGATCAAGAGACCAGGGATTCTCTTCTCTGGTGGCTATCTCGGGTCCATCTGCCTAAAGGTATGACCTTTCGCAGGCCAGATTGGACAATTGTAACAACAGATGCCAGCCTTCTAGGTTGGGGTGCAGTCTGGAATTCCCTGAAGGCTCAGGGATCTTGGACTCAGGAGGAGACACTCCTTCCAATAAATATTCTGGAACTGAGAGCGATATTCAATGCTCTTCAGGCCTGGCCTCAGTTAGCAACTCTGAGGTACATCAGATTTCAGTCGGACAACATCACGACTGTGGCTTACATCAACCATCAAGGGGGAACAAGAAGTTCCTAGCGATGTTAGAAGTCTCAAAAATAATTCGCTGGGCAGAGATTCACTCTTGCCACCTATCAGCTATCCATATCCCAGGTGTAGAGAACTGGGAGGCGGATTTTCTAAGTCGTCAGACTTTTCATCCGGGGGAGTGGGAACTCCATCCGGAGGTGTTTGCACAATTGATTCATCGTTGGGGCAAACCAGAACTGGATCTCATGGCGTCTCGCCAGAACGCCAAGCTTCCTTGTTATGGATCCAGGTCCAGGGATCCCAAGGCGACGCTGATAGATGCTCTAGCAGCGCCCTGGTCTTTCAACCTGGCTTATGTGTTTCCACCGTTTCCTCTGCTCCCTCGATTGATTGCCAAGATCAAGCAGGAGCGAGCATCTGTGATTTTAATAGCGCCTGCGTGGCCACGCAGGACCTGGTATGCAGATCTAGTGGACATGTCATCCTTTCCACCATGGACTCTGCCTCTGAGACAGGACCTTCTACTTCAGGGTCCTTTCCACCATCCCAATCTAATTTCTCTGAGACTGACTGCATGGAGATTGAACGCTTGATTTTATCAAAGCGTGGCTTCTCCGAGTCAGTCATTGATACCTTAATACAGGCACGAAAGCCTGTCACCAGGAAAATTTATCATAAGATATGGCGTAAATATCTTTATTGGTGTGAATCCAAGGATTACTCATGGAGTAAAGTCAGGATTCCCAGGATATTATCCTTTCTCCAAGAAGGTTTGGAAAAAGGATTGTCAGCTAGTTCCTTAAAGGGACAGATTTCTGCTCTGTCTATTCTTTTGCACAAGCGTCTGGCAGATGTTCCAGACGTTCAGGCATTTTGTCAGGCTTTAGTTAGAATCAAGCCTGTGTTTAAACCTGTTGCTCCGCCATGGAGCTTAAATTTGGTTCTTAAGGTTCTTCAAGGAGTTCCATTTGAACCTCTTCATACCATAGATATCAAACTTTTATCTTGGAAAGTTCTTTTTTTGGTAGCTATTTCCTCGGCTCGCAGAGTCTCCGAGTTATCTGCCTTACAATGTGATTCTCCTGATCTGATTTTCCATACGGATAAGGTAGTCCTGCGTACCAAACCTGGGTTTTTACCTAACGTGGTATCTAACAAGAATATCAATCAAGAGATTGTTGTTCCATCCTTGTGTCCTAATCCTTCTTCAAAGAAGGAACGTCTATTACACAATCTGGACGTGGTTCGTGCTTTAAAGTTTTACTTACAAGGTACTAAAGATTTTCGACAAACATCTGCTTTGTTTGTTGCCTACTCTGGACAGAGGAGAGGTCAAAAGGCTTCGGCAACCTCTCTTTCTTTTTGGCTAAGAAGCATAATCCGCTTAGCCTATGAGACTGCTGGCCAGCAGCCTCCTAAAAGGATTACAGCTCATTCTACTAGAGCTGTGGCTTCCACTTGGGCCTTTAAAAATGAGGCTTCTGTTGAACAGATTTGCAAGGCGGCAACTTGGTCTTTGCTTCATACTTTTTCAAAATTCTACAAATTTGATACTTTTGCTTCTTCGGAGGCTATTTTTGGGAGAAAGGTTCTACAGGCAGTGGTTCCTTCCGTTTAAGTACCTGCCTTGTCCCTCCCTTCATCCGTGTACTTTAGCTTTGGTATTGGTATCTCACAAGTAATGGATGATCCGTGGACTGGATACACCTTACAAGAGAAAACACAATTTATGCTTACCTGATAAATGTATTTCTCTTGTGGTGTATCCTGTCATTTTAAGGCAGGTAATTTTTTCATTTAAATTACAGTCACCACTGCACCCTATGGTTTCTCCTTTCTCTGCTTGTTTTCGGTCGAATGACTGGATATGGCAGTTAGGGGAGGAGCTATATAACAGCTCTGCTGTGGGTGTCCTCTTGCAACTTCCTGTTGGGAATGAGAATATCCCACAAGTAATGGATGATCCGTGGACTGGATACACCACAAGAGAAATAAATTTATCAGGTAAGCATAAATTGTGTTTTTTTAACATCCCTTGGTTGTTTTCGTTTCTATAGTTAGTAATGGAGTAACATTAGATTTGGTGCTGCTCTTGTCTGGGATATGTATCGCTGCTTGTCGTCTTCAGTCCTCCAGAAATGCCCTGTGTACATGGGGAAAACCGCTGATAGCAACCTCTAGGGACTGCAGAGGCAGGAGTCTGGTTTGAGGGTTGATGCAGGTATGAGGTTTTTAGAGGGGTTTCTAGGCCAGGGTCCTAATCTCAGGTACGATGATTGCAATTATTATTATTATTATTTTTGTGTTTATATTATTGGGACATGAAACACAAAATTTGTATTTTATGATCCAGATAGAACATTCAATTTTAAACAACTTTCCAATTTATTTCTATTATCTTATTTTCTTTGTTCTATTGCTATCCTTTGTTGAAAAGAATACTTAGTAGGCTCAAAAGCTGCAATAAACTACACAGTGTATATATATATATATATATATATATATATATATATATATATATATATATATATATTGGTTTTTCTAATATGTTCAGCTAGCTGCTAGGAGTGCATTGCTGCTCCTTCAACAAAGGATACCAAGAAAATAAAGTACATTTTGTAATAGAAGTAAATTTGAAAGTTGAATCTTGAAAGAAAAATTTTTTTTTTTGTCTGTTTAACAACATCATTTATTTTAAAACATCACAATATTCCACAGAGCTGAATACATGACCATTGAGGTATACAGGTAATACAGTTAGACTTTATAATGCAATTGGTATAGGAGGAGGATGACCCTGCTCTGAATAGTTTATAATCTAGAGGGGGGGGGGATTGAGACAAAATATGCCTGGAGTTATCTGACAGAGTTTGTTTTGATTCGAGGGACTGCAGGGCAGGAAATCTGATCTGAGGTCTGATTTGGCAATGTGACTAAAAGGGACTACATAGCCAGGGCTCTGATAAGAAGTCTAATGTAAGTGTGGAGCTTATAGAGGTACTGCAAGGTTTGGGCTATGTTATGAGGTCTAATGGTCTGTTTATAGCATTTTTATACTATTGATCACACTTTCTTGGTGTACCTTTAGGGCTAGATTTATCAAGCCCCTGCGGCAGCAAGTTCTCACAAGAACTTGCTCGCCGCGATTTATCAAGCAGTGGTCACCAGACCGCTGCTTCCCTAACATCTTTGCCACCTCTATTGTGGCGAAATTAAATCTCCTCGGTCGAGTCCGACCTAGGAGATTGACAGCTCCTACCCGCACGTGATTGGCTGGGCGCGGGCAGGGGGTGGGATTGCATGCGAGCGCAAAATTGCGCTCGTGTGCAATGTTAATTACCTGCGGGTAATTTCGCCCCGCCGCAGGCGAGCTGAGGCGTACAGGGGCGCGTATACGCGCCCCTGTACGCCTCAGCGTTGATAAATCTAGCCCTTAGTGTATCCTTCTCTGACACATCATCTGCCTCTTTACCACTTTCTTTAGGGATACCACAAGTGTCTGTTTTTGGTCCCCCTCTCTTTTCAATTTACACATCATCCTTAGGTACTTTTATAAAGTATCATGTTTCAATATAATTTGTATGCTGCACCCAAATCTACCGCATTGCACCAAACCTATCCCCCTCTTTGCTAACTCACGTCACTTACTGGGCTCCATGTACTAAGCTGTCTGCGAGGTCTTCGTGACTATTTTCGTCTAAATTTCTGCGTGCGGATCAATAACCGTATGTACTATCCCACGAATCCATTGAAAACCTTATATTAAAAAACGGCGAGCGAACTTGCCCGCAAATCTTGAATTCTCGTCTTTTTTGTAGCTAGAAAATACTCGCTCGACATAAATCTCGCACAAAACAGGAATTACTAAACTATCTATTTCTACGCTCGTGAATTTCTCCGCACCTACCTCGTTAAAAATCCCTCGCCAGCTAATAGGTGGCGAGCACCATAATAAACAATAGGGTCTATCAGATCAACGCCTACAACTGATTTAAAAGAGGTGTACAATTGAATGGTTACTCACTTTTGATCCTGTTAGCCATATGGAGACACTTCTTCAACTTTATATTGTTCGTCTGATGCAAATGAGGGGTAGAAGGCAAATTCGTCAACCTGATGCCCCAAATCCGGTTCGAAGAAGGCGATTACGAGTACAGCGGGTATTCCTTCCTCGGGTTCCTTTAGATGCCCTTTCCGATCGAGAGGTTATTCAAAGGTTCCGTCTGGATCGACATTCAATATTGTCTTTATATTCTCAAATAGCACATTTTCTAGAGCCTGTGACGGCTCGTTCAAGGGCCATTCCCGGAATACTAAAGTTTCTTGCTGCCTTGCACTTTTTTGCCACCGGATCATTTCAGGCAGTGTCCAGCGTCATCATTGGTTTCAGTCAGTCTGCCTTTTCTCGTCATCTTTCCAAAGTTATCGATGCACTCATGCATATATTCCCCGAATATGTTTGTCTACCATCTACCACAGAAGAGTGGCAATCGATAAAGTCGCAATTCTACAGTGTGGCTGGAATGCCAAATGTTCTTGGGGCAATAGACTGTACCCATATTGCAGTTCGACCGCCACGGTTACGGGAGGAGATTTACCGCAACCGAAAGTCCTGCCATTCCTTGAATGTACAGATGGTTTGTGACCCCAAAATGAGAATTATCAGCGTGAGATCAAATTACCCTGGCTCCTGCCATGACGCTTATATCCTACGGCAGACTGGACTGTACCAAAAATTCGAAAATGGGGAAATGCCAGAGGGATGGTTATTAGGTAAGCTTGAATTGAACTCAACAAAAATTTTTAAAGGTTTTCTAAAGAGCATGTAATTTTAAACGACTTTCAAATTGACTTTTTATTCTTTTTATATCAATTGTTGAAAATCATATCTAGATATATGCTCAATAGCTGCCGATTGGTTGATGCACCTAGAGGCCTTGTTTGATTGGCTCACATTTGTGCATTGATATTTTTTCAACAAAGGATATATAAATAAATTCTGAAAAAAAAACACATTATATAATTAAATTTTAAATTTGTTACAAATTTATACTAATTTGACGCTAGCCTCAATAACTAATAAAAATTATTTTGTCTTTTTGGAATGACTTACATCAATATTTTTTTTTTTTAATTACAGGGGATGCCGGTTACCCTTGTTATGAATGGCTTCTGACACCCTATAATAACCCCCAACTCCGGAAACATATTCGTTTTAATGAAGCACACAAGAGCACAAGGGGTGTCATCGAAAGGACTTTTGGATTATTGAAAATGAGGTTCCGATGTCTGGACAGATCTGGCGGTGCAATGCAGTATTCTACAGAAAAAGTTGCAAGAATCATCTTAGTTTGCTGTGTCTTGCATAATATTGCCACCAAAAGAGGATGCCCCATTGATGACGATATTGCCATGCCTTTTAATGACTTTCCAGAAGAAATTTTCATAGAAAACACCAATAGACGTGGCATGGCCACAAGGGATATGGTTTCTGACCAATATTTCGAAGTTTGATCTTTCTCTAACAATTTGTTCATCTTATGTAAATTGTGTTCTGCATTTTTTTTTGGTTTTTTTCAAATAAAATTTGTGTGCAACATCATCATATTGTTATTTATTTGTAGCCCTTTTTCTAAACAAACCTTATTTTCATTGTTCACACCACAAAAATAAATGAAACAGATTTTTTTTTAAATGAAAATAATATAACAATTTATTTTAAGTTCAAAAGGCAACAAGAATAAGAATTATAACTATTTATATCCTAATACAACTAATATATTTACATAACTAAAAAAGTTCAACATTTATCTATTCAAAAGGTTACATATTAGACTTACTATTCTACATTTAACCAGTGATTTTGTTACATAGTAATTGTATCAAATATAAATGAATCACAAAATTTGAGAATATATATATTGGTAGTGTTATCTGTGGTCAATGACCTAGGATATAGTGATGTACTAAAAAAAAGATTATCCCTGACGATATATTTATATCGTCATTGTTCATTCCTCATGCAAAATTTATCGTTCCAACAGAAATTTAATATATTATTGGTTAATAATGGTTAGTCGGAACAACAATATTATTCATGTTACATAGTATTAGAAAAATAAAGATTCAACAAAAAAAAATGATACATTGTAAAAATAGTCATGCGTCAATTTGATTGACAAGTATAGTTGTGACGTCAGATACTAACATGTCGCTAACGGAGCCTTTCACAGCTGGAGAAATAGTCATTCTGGTATATGCAATGGAACGATATTTTCCTCATCGTATGGGAGGAGTTCGATTGGTAAAGCAGGACAGTCGTGATCATATTATATACGAAATGATAAGAAGGATGTATAGAGTATCAAAGATAAAAAGGACAAGACGTCAATGCCTAAGAAAGTACAGCGATTTGAGGCGTAGGGAAACTAATTATTACAATTCAATTAAACGACTAATAAGAAACTGTAAGTATAAATGTTTAGTGTTACTTATAGTAACTTTCAATTTTAATAGTTATTGATAGTAAGTCCAATAACTGCGTCATCTTTTACCTTTCACCATTGATTGATTTTCAATAATAGTAGGAACAAGGGACAACACATTTGACTTTCAGTATTCCGTTATAACTTTTCTATCTGAACATTGAAAGATAAAAATTATGTTCATTGTTCCTTTCCTTTAGCTTTAATAGACTGTTATTTATAGTATCTTATTTTTTTATAAAGCTATTCACCTTTAAGTAAGCTATATACTTGTTGATTAAACTAGAATGTAGTGTTTAATAATCCTTTAATTAATAGAAATATCAAAATCCAATTTTACATTGATAGTAGCATTCGATAATCGATTTAATCATATATTTTTAGTATTATTAATACAGAAAATGTTTTTTTTTAGTATATCTTCAACTTGCATATATGAAATGAAAATTAACATCTATTAATCATTACAACTATAAAAATAAAGTCAATTTTTACAAACAGATATGAAAAAATCAAAATCAAAAACTCAAAAAATTCCACGTTATTTAAGAGAAATAAGGATTGAAACGCCAAATAGTGGGATCACTTCACCACCCCTTCCTTTGACACTTATGGACATACCAATGACTCCCAAAAATAACAGAGCAGTGAAAAAAATGGCTGTCAACACTCAAAAAGGTACATAACTATAGAACAGCGTTAACAAGGTTTTATAAATTGTAAATAAAATAAATAATAATTAAAAAAAAATGATGTTTAATGATCTAATGCACATTTAGATATCCCTGGATGTTCTTATGAAGAAATTCCATCCTTTGAAAAAGAACCTAATTATTATTTTGATCTTGAGGTCGATGAGCCATGCACAAAAGATGATGATACTAATCTTGGAAGAGGTATTAGAATTTTTGTTTTTTAGGGAAGTGAAATATAGAAAAAATAATTTAATTTTAATTTTAATTTTTTATATATTTATAAAAAGGTCAACCTTTGGACAAAGCGGTACAAGTTGAAATAGAATTGGATGGCATGGTATACGCAACAAGTAATGATATTGGACAAAACATGTTTCCTCCTAAAAAAAATCTGATAGACAAAGGTATTTTATTTAGTTACCTTTGTCAAAAATAGAATAATTTTAAAAAAAATAAATTAAAAATTAAAAATGTTATTTATTTATTTTACTTTAGCCTCTGGTTCAAGCGATGCTTACACATTAGAGGAAAAAATTGTGCAGACAGAAAATGATATGGATATCATACCTCCCAAAGAAAATGAAGGTATATACAGATATCAATATATTATTTATATTTTGTTATGTGATTAATATGTGAATTTAATTTATTTTTATTTATTTTAAGGTATAGAAGTTTTTGAAGAAAAAATTGATGAAAGCACACAAACTTTTTTGGATGATAACTTCAAAATTAAATTGGCAAAAATTAGGTCTATAATGGGAATGTTGATGGAGCAAGTTGATTTTTTGTACCAGAAATATGGCATTTAGTATTTTTTTTTTAAATAAATCTTTTAAAACACTTTCTATTGTTTTGAGAAAAAAAATTACATATTTAGAAACATCCAAAAAAAAAAAAGGGATGATGAGTGTTTGTTATAAAAATTGAAATTTTTTTTTTTTTTTACCATTTCATAAAAAAAAAATATATATTAAAAGCAATAAAAACAAAATTTCAATGAAAAAAAATTTGTATTCATTCTTTTTTTAAAAATTTTAAGAAAAAAAACACAAAAATTTTTTTTTAAAAATATTAGTGCAACTCGAAAATATAAATATATTTTGAACAAAAATATAAAACAAATCAAAAAGTGCAACATCAAAAACAGTATAAACTCAAGTTATTAATACAATTAATAAAGATGTCTATCACTACTGTCCTGGCCTATTTGGTTCAGAAGGACCCTGTCTTTCACGAATAATGGACAGGAGAGAATTCATTGTTTGTTCTGCGAGGCGTAATGAACGGTTTATCTGTTCGTTGTGCTCCTCGTCCATTCGCCTCTGCCAATCAAACCTCTCTCTGTCTAACTGCAATTGTCTTTCTGCTAATGATGCACTTCGGTCCAGGTGTGCGATTAAAACATTCTGTAACTCTCTATGATCCACCCTATATTGTCTAGCAAGAGAGATCATTTCATTGAGACAGACATCATCCACTTCTTCAATTTCATTGTTGCCAGGTACCACAGGTCTTTCATTAGATTGTGTTTCCGCTGGCTCTACATTTCCTTGAATTGTTTGTTCATGTACTTCTGCTTCATCAGGGACAGGTTCATGGATCTCCATTGGTTGAGCATCCATGATATCATCCAACAAATCTGGGGTCTCACTTCCATGATCCCTGGATTGAAGTTCCTCCTCCTCAGGTCTTTCTGGTTGTACAGCAACCAGGTTTAAGATGACCTCCCTCGATGACTCCTCTGTATCTGTGAAAATTAAAAATAAAAAAATAAATATATATGAATATATTAAGATTTTAATATCTATATAAAAATATAATGTAGATATATAAATATATATATATAAAAAAAAATATATATATATATATATATATCTATATATATATTTAAAAAAAAAATGTAAATTTTTTTTTTAACGATTTTAAAATATTTAGTAGCAGCTGTGAATATGTACTATGGAAAAAAGGCAGCACTCACATGTCATTTGTAACTCAAATTCAACTGTTCATAACACAAAATTAAATATTTTTTTTTTTTTTTAGAAAATTTAATGAAGCTTTTGTATTATTAAATGCTCTTTTTAATTTTAAATGACGAGTGATTGATGCCTTTTTATGATCTAAAATTCTAAATATATCTATCTATATATATAAATGTGTATATATATAGATATATTTATATATATATATATATATATGTATATATATATATATAGATAGCAATATATATATTTTTATTTATATAAATATATATCTTTATATATCCTAAAAATAATAATATATATGAAGATGTTGATATCTTGATATTTATGTATAAGAAGAAAATTAAAAAAAAAAGGAATGTATTAATAGTACAGATTCTCACCATCAAACAACCGTGGAGAACTTCCCGTCATGTTCCGAAAAAGATGTCCAAGGTCAGCTATGATAAAAAAAAAAATATATATATATATATTAAAATAAAATTTCTTTAGTGAAAAATCCAAAATAAAAAAATTACAATAAAGCAATGTTATCTATATGGCCTAAGTGAGCAAAAACTACCACGCTTTTAAAAGAAAAAAAAAAAAAAAAAAAGGGAATTCAAGTAATTAGATTTTTTGAGAGAAAGCGAATTTCAGTTAGCTTTGACCAGTATGACCAGAGGAGAATGGAAAAAATGAAAATATATTGTTTACCTGTACCTCTACCAACACTGGTTTCAGGGGTGCTGGTACGGATATCTGGAAGTGTATCCGCTGATAAAAAGGTATGGCTAGCAGATGATGTGCTTCTTATCGTTTGCCCAATAACGACACCACCACTAGTCATCGATGTCCCAGAGGAGGTTGATGGAATGGCTGAAGCAGGGTCATCACCACCCCTAGCTGTCACGGATTGTGGTCGAGCTGTTAAGAGATAAATAAAATCAATCGTTATTCATGTTTCGATCCATAGAAGATTAATAAACAACTAATATTTAAAATTTTAAATAGTGGTTATTGAAAGGGACAGTGTAGCACACACAATAATAACCAGGTTGAAGAATTTGAATGTAAAAATTAAAAATGTTTGTAGACACTCAAGGTTGTTTGTATTGAAACTGTTTTGTAAAGCTTGTTTCTAGTATTTAAAAAGTGTTGAGTACTTTGTTTGACATAAAACAATAGTCCTGTGTTTATGTAATCTTTCATTCTATTCATTATTCATTCTATTATATTCTTTAATTCTATTCATTCATTGTATTATGTATCAACAAGCTGTTATAAGTGTTATTTGAACTTGTCATTTAATTACCTTGTTAACAATTAACTGTAAACGAAAAAGAGTCGTCTGCTCATTTGCTAATTAAATGACAAGTTCAAAGAATACTTATAAGAGCTTGTTGATACATCATAAATTAGTTGAATGAATGAATAGAATGAATAGAATGAAAGAATAATGAATAGAATGAAAGATTACATAAACACAGGACTATTGTTTTATGTGAAACCAACTATTCAAGTTTTTTTTAAATAATAGCATTTAAACACTCATTAATCCGCTTAAAAAACAATATCTTGATATTATATATACACTAATGTTGAGAGTGTGTATCTGCATGTGTAAGTGTATAATATTAGTGTGTGTGTATCTGCATGTATAAGTGTATATTTTTTGGTCTGTATACATGCTTGTCTAATGTATACTGTAACGTTTGTTTTTGTGAATTTGTCTACAAAAATATAGCACTGTATTTTCAAACGATCCTTGAATACAGAGCTCACATAGCAATAACAATATTGTTTGGCGCAGCTTTTGATTTGATGAATAGGGACATTAAACCACAAAAGATTTGTTCATCAGTCATAAAGAAATTAAGATTTTAAAATAGATCGAAATTTACTTCCATTAAAGGCGTCTATTAGCTAGTAAGCTGTTCTAAATATGCTTTTCATCAAAGGATATCAAGAAAATGAAGTAAATTAAAATAGAATTGTTATTTAGAAAGCAATACAAAAATAAAGCAGTAATAGGACTATAATCAAAATTGGCGCCAATAAATATTGATTTTCCAAAATATAATTAAATGTTAAATATTTTTATAAACCGACTCCACTGGAAAATTACAATATGATCATCATTCAAATTAAAAAATAGTAATTATATTAATGTTTTACATCTTCGGTCGCTATCACAATCATCTGTGATCATGAATATTACATTACATACGTTATTGGTTAAGCTATACAAAAATCTAACAGTAATCTGCATTGATGTAACGTAATCAAAATTGACGCACCAAAAAATTGATTTGAAAAAATATCTTTACAAGATAGATATTTGGATAAACCGACTCTAATGGATAATTACAATATGATCATCATTCAATTCAAATAATAGTAATTCGATAATTGTTTTACATCTTCGGTCGCTATCACAATCATGTGTGATCATGAATATTACATTACATACGTTATTGGTTAAGCTATACAAAAATCTAGCATTAATCTTCATTGATTTAACTTAATCAAAATTGACGCACCAAAAAATTGATTGGACAAAATATCTTTACAAGATACATATTTGTATAAACCAACTCTAATGGATAATTACAATATGATCAACATTCAATTTAAATTATAGTAATTCGATAAATGTTTTACCTCTTAGGTCGCTATCACAATCATCTGTGATCCCGACGATTACTTCTGGGCCTAGACGCTGCACCAGTCTCTGCTCGTAATCATTAAGATCAGCGACATAAGCTGTTCCACCTCCGGTAGCACGGGTTGAATTTTTTTCTTTTGCCAATTTAGCTTTTGCAAATCGTTTGATGTCGTTGTACCTTTTTTTAATTTGATCAACGTCCTTTTTCCCAGGTCCCTGAGCACTGACAGCATCACTTATCCGGGTCCATATACTTTTTTTACGGATACTAGACGTTTGCTTCGAACGACAACCAAATAAATAGTCATATGAGTCTAGCACCATATCGACAAGAACCAGGTTCTGCTGATGTGAGAAGTGGGGATTCTTCGATTTGGACTGTGAATCAGATCGAGAAGTAGCCATACTTAATTTATCGATAACAATAAAAGTCAGTAAAGCTTCAAGTTCTTGAAATATGCAGTCTGAAAAACTTTATTAAATAGAGCTTATATAGTGCTGCAATATGTTCCCGCGACAAAGCTGACGTTTCTGACACCTTGCAGTCACGTGGGACAAACATGACTGACAGTTTGTAAGTGATTAATAGTACATTCGCAAATAGCGAGGCGTCATATGTATGAATCATTCGCCAGTGCTCGATGCGGATTTGACGCGCCTTTTTTTTTAATAGTTTTTAGTACATATGGCGGGCGGGCAACATCTCGCTAGCTGCGAGTTAGAGCGAGTCGAGCAAACACGTTGTCGGCGAAAAAATTGATGCTTTAGTACATGGAGCCCACTGTCTTTTAAATATTTAATCCTAGATGTCCCCTCATTACCTCAAGCTAAATCTCCCTAAAACTGAGCTCCCCCTACTTCTAAGACCCCTACCACCAAACTCTCTATAACTGTCATTATCATCACACCAACCCCTCATACCCGATGCCTTGGAATCATACCTGATTAAGACCATTCATTCACTCTCCACATCCAGTCCTTGGCCAGTTTATTTCCACATTAAAAACATCTTTAAAATTTGGAGCTCCACAAGACTTTCCTTTAGTTCTTAAAGTTGCAAGTGTTCATTTACTATTCAGGATGCATATTATCTACACTAACCTTACCCCAGATCCTCTCCTTTTTACAGTACCTTGATTGTAAGCTTACAAGATTAGCAGTTCTGTAGCTCACCTTCTTGACAGGTTATCTGCAACAGCTGAAGCTCTTGGCAGGGCCCTCTACCTACCTAAATGGTCCATATTTTGCCTCCTAAGTTTGTTTATTATACCTTTGTTTACAGCAGTGCTAAGTCTCTTGATGATCTTCAAATAATAAAAATAATGTGGACATGTGATTCATAGTGAGACTGCAGGGCCATGGTGTCTGATATGAACTGTTATTTCAGCATGTGGTTTAGAGGGCTGTGTAGGGTTGACCTCAGATCTAGTGTTGGTGTGTGACAGCAATTGCAGGGCAATGCATCTCCCCTGACTGGAAAAATTGTATATTATTATAAATATTGACATTATATAGATTAGAAAACATATATATTATGTACTATAATACATTCATGTAAATAATTAAGGATTTTTTTTTTTTTTTTTTAATTAATTAATTAAAATAAAGATTTTTCTGTGAGAACAAAAGTAATGATACCTTACTGAACAGGAAATTATTAGGCCAGTACATCCAAATGTGTCTCGGCAGATGTTTACAAACAAAAATGAAACGTAAGAGCGTTTTTAGCGATTTGACTGATTCTTTGGCACTTTAGTAGAAAGTTTGAACTATCTGAAAAGATTTTATTTGGTGTAACTTTGTTCTACAACTATTAAATGAGAGAGGGTGAGTCAATAATTTGTACGGTCAATGTTTGTTTACATCTTGTAAAGGCTGTTCCCTTCTGTCATATCATAGGCGGTTTATTGAACAATAAACGAAATCTTGCCTGACAGTTATCTGGATTATTTATCATACCTTTTCCTTTCAGTGAATAAAAGCCAACGCCTAAGAAAATCTCCCTTCTCTCTGTGCCAATGGTTTGAAGTACAGTATTTACTTTCATCTTCATTCACTTATTGTTACACCATTGTTTGTGTGCAGAAATTCTGTTATGAAAGTTAATAATTTACTGTAAAGCGTTTGCTGAATGGGTGAAGTATCTTAATGGAAGAGTAAGATTTTGTCGGGTTCCTTGTTTATTGGTCTTTGAGCCCTGGAGGCAAATTCCAGGTTAAGATACATATCACATAAGCACAAAAACAAGTTCTGACGTATTAGAAAACATGATTGTGCATTGTTTATTTCTGATTTACTGTAAATATGAGAAATATACATGCAGCCAGTTAACTATAGTAACATGTGAATGTGACTGTATGCATGTACAGAAATTCTTTAGATGTCAAAACAAATAGAACAGACTTCCCAGACGTAGGGCATATGGAGCTTGTAAAATAGTAAGGGACTCTACAGTGATCTATCTGTTTGCACGCAGATAATGTGCTCTGTATCATATAATGCATCTTTTACAGAAAGCTCTTAGATATGGGTGTGCAAATCTTATACTGTAACTATCATAATAATACTGTTCAGGACCTTGGGGTGGAGACATTGCACAATGACAAACAGAGCAATCTTTTGTAGGCTTGTTAATCCAGTTATTGTACTGTTCGACTAACCTACCCACCCTCATAAACACAGATAGGATTTATAGTTTTCAGTTAAAGGGAAATCAGTCAATATTTATACACATCCAAAGTATATATCAGCAACTATAACAATGACAAATATGGTTAGGGACATTAAATAGTAAATGTACGTTAGATGTGATGGGGGGTAGTTATCAAGCCGTCAACCTCAAATACGCTGGAATTCCGCAGCGTATTTGTGGCGAGGCTGATTCGCCTTAGTTATCGAAGGCTACAGACCGGTAAAAGTAGAATTTTGTGACGTAAACTTCGATCCGCCGGACTCAGTCCGACACAGATCGATTCTTACGTCACTCCAGATGTTCCGCACACAAGTGCGGCACAATCTGACTACTTTTGCTAGTTATCAAAAAACTAGCAGGTACGCTCGGCACTTTTACGGCCCAGCGTACCTGGTTTTCAAACCGCCACCCTGGAGGCGGCGGATCCCATAGGAATCAATGGGAGTCTGACCATAGCGAAAGTACAAGTTCGCTGCTGCCAGACATCCCATTGATTTCTATGGGAGCTGTCTACACCTAACACCCTAACATGTACCCCGAGTCTAAACACCTCTAATCTGTCCCCCCCTACACCGCCACAACTAAATAAAATGATTAACCCCTAAACCGCCGCTCACAGAGCCCACCGCAAGCTACTCTATACATATTAACCCCTAAACCGCCGCTCCCGGAGCCCACCGCCACCTACATGATACCTAGTAACCCCTTATCCTGCCCCCCCCTATAATAAAGTTATTAAGCCCTATCCTGCCGATCCCGCACCTCGCCGCAAATAAATAAATAGTTTAACCCCTAAACTCTGACCCTGCCGCAACCTATATTAAATTTATTAACCCCTAATCTGCCCCCCTACACCGTCGCCACCTATAATACATTTATTAACCCCTATCCTGCCCCCCACTACACCGCCGCCACTGTAATAAATCCCTGACCCTGCCGCAACCTATATTAAATTTATTAACCCCTAATCTGTCCCCCTACACAGCCAATAGAATGCAAGCTCAATCTGATTGGCTGACTGGATCAGCCAATCGGATTGAACTTGAATCTGATTGGCTGATTCAATCAGCCAATCAGATTTTTCCTACCTTAATTCCGATTGGCTGATAGAATCCTATCAGCCAATCGGAATTGAAGGGACGCCATCTTGGATGACGTCCCTTAAAGGAGCCTTCATTCGTCGGTAGTCCGTCGGGAAAGAAGGATGTTCCGCGTCGGCGGGATGAAGATTCAAGACCCGGCTTCGAAAATGATCTCGCCTGGATAGAAGACTTCTTCAGCGCCTCTTGGAAGATGACATCGCCCGGATGGAAGATTTCTTCAGCGCCGCTTGGTGGATCACTTCATCGGATGGAAGATTTCTTCAGCGCCCCTTGGATGATCACTTCTGCCGGTCCAGATGTCCTCTTTAGTTCCATCGGTGGCTCGGCTGATTGAAGACGACTAAAGGTAGGATGATCTTCAGGGGATTAGTGTTAGGTTATTTTAAGGGGGGTTTGGGTTAGATTAGGGGTATGTGGGTGGTGGGTTTTAATGTTGGGGGGGTTTGTATTTTTCTTGTACAGGCAAAAGAGCTGAATTCTTTGGGGCATGCCCCCACAAAAGGCCCTTTTAAGGGCTGGTAAGGTAAAAGAGCTTTGAACTTTTTTAATGTAGAATAGGGTAGGGCATTTTTTTATTTTGGGGGGGTTGTTATTTTATTAGGGGGCTTAGATTAGGTGTAAGCAGCTTAAAATTGTTGTAATATTTTTTTAAATGTTTGTAACTTATTTTTTTTATTTTTTGTAACTTAGCTTTTTTTATTTTTTCTACTTTAGTTAGTTTATGTAATTGTATTTAATTGTAGTTTTTTGTAGTTAACTTATTTAATTTATTTAATGATAGTGTAGTGTTAGGTTTAATTGTAACTTAGGTTAGGATTTATTTTATAGGAAATTTTGTATTTCTTTTAGCTAGGTAGTTATTAAATAGTTAATAACTATTTAATAACTATTCTAACTAGCTAAAATAAATACAAAGTTACCTGTAAAATAAATATAAATCCTAAGATAGGGTTTATTTTATAGGTAAGTATTTAGTTTTAAATAGGATTAACTTAGTTAATAATAGAAATATTATTTAGATTTATTTAATTAATATTTAAGTTAGGGGGGTGTTAGGGTTAGTGTTAGACTTAGGTTTAGGGGTTAATAATTTTATTACAGTGGTGGCGGTGTAGTGGGGGGCAGGATAGGGGTTAATAAATTTAATATAGGTTGCGGTGGGTTCAGGGAGCGGCGGTTTAGGGGTTAAACTATTTATTTATTTGCGGCGAGGTGCGGGATCAGCAGGATAGGGGTTAATAACTTTATTATAGAAGGCGACGGTATAGGGGGGGCATGGTAGGGGTTACTAGGTATAATGTAGGTGGCAGCGGTGTCCGGGAGCGGCGGTTTAGGGGTTAATACATTTATAAGACTTGCGGCGGGGTCTAGGAGCGGCGGTTTAGGGGTTAGTAACTTTATTTAGTTGCGGGGGGCTCCGGGGGCGCCGGTATAGGGGGTAGAACAGTGTAGTTTAGTGTGAGTGCTTAGTGACAGGCTAGCATGAAAGCTGTCAAACAGCCGAAGAGCAGTGAGATCGGATGAGTGATAACTCTCACAGTCCGCTGCTCATCGCCCCGCGGCTTTTTGACAGCTTTACTTGATAACTTAGGCAAATTTTTTCAGGTCCGCGGCTGCGATGTGAGGCAAGCTTAGGCGGGCGTATTGGGCCGGCGAAGGCAGGAAAGTTGACACGTTGATAACTACCCCCCTATGTATCCAAAGCAAAGAGTATCCTGAGAACAGTATGTACTATAAAGGTTTAAATGTGTAAAGTACTAGTTTCTATAAAGTAACAGGAAACACTTTGTTGAAACCTAAGTTTCCCTTTATCTCTTCTGTAAAGAAAAAAAAGTGCAGATGTAAAACAGTCGGTTAGCGGAGAGTGTGCAAACAAGGCTAAAAGGGCTTCCACAAACTCATCATCTTTTTATTGACTGATATATATATATATATATATATATATATATTTGTCCTCAGTTGAAGACACATGGTGTCACCCTCTACTTTATAGAAACTCATTGGCATTGAAGAAACAAAATGTTTTTATATAAAATGTTAAATTATACGCAAGCCTGACAACTTGAAAACATTTTTCATAAATGTCACAGAATGTTCTGTCACTGAAATAAACCTACTGTAATATACATATTAGTTTCTCTATATGTTCCTATATATACAGGTTTTTAATAAAATATAATTTCTTTAATAAGGTGGTGAATCATTGCCTGTGGGATTCAACTCCTGGCCTCTAGGAGGAGGCAAATATACCTAACATTTCACAAGCATTTAATCCCTCTCACCTCTCCGGTATCCCAGTCTTAATTTTTGCCTCCACAGGAGAAGTCGAGGAAGAGAGGTGCTCCAGATTCTTTGTTGTAAGGGATTCTTAGGCATATGTGAGACCCTCAGCGCTCACATAGCCTGCAGGCTATTAGCAGGTACATAGGTGTGTGTATATTATAGCCAGGGGACACTTTAGTCACAGACTTAATCACCATTTTTTGTTAATTCATATGTATAGGACATTGTGTGTTCTGGGACTTCCTATTGTGGGGTCTGGGCATTTTTCTTAGATTTATTTCTTGTATTCTTAAAGTGGTGGTAAATCCTAGTGTTTGTGAAACACTAGGATTTACCAGTTTAACAAATAAAATACTTCATGCTGAAAGTTCCTTTATTTGTCTGAAGTGTTTGCTGCACTGAGCTTCTCAGGCACCCACGGCAGAACGCTATTTTGCTGTGAGGTGGCGTTTCCACCTCTTAGCCAGTAGCTGTGCGGGCCAGCTAGAGCCATGACGGAGAGCTAGCACATTATTGGCTAAGAGGTGGAAAAGTCACCTCACAGCAAAATAGCTTTCTGCTGTGAGCAGCCTGAGGCACTCACCGCGGCAAACACTTTAGACAAACAAACAAACTTTCCGCATTAAGTATTTTATACTTCATGACTGAAAGTCCCCTTTATTTGTTCCACTGGTAATTCTTAGGGTTTCACAAATGCTAGGATTTACCATCACTTTAATAATTATACATCTTTTTTGCTTTGGGTTATTGCATAACTTTAGCTCATTAGTTTTTGCCCGCAATCGTGCTGCAGGGACATGGTCACAGTTTTTCCGTAGTGTACACTTTTCTCTTTATTATGGCTGTCAGTAGCTCAGAACTCTTGGCCTTCTTAGGCTGCACACTACATGGAAGGTTTTTTTTGTTTTCTCTATAGTGCACGCACATTTACTCTTTTTCTACATTGCTTAGTGGTGCAGCGGTCTAACAGAGCGGGAGTTAACTAGCTTCCTGCCCTTCCTCTCTCCCTCATGGCAGACATTTTAAATCCTGTTTACTAGGAATGTAGGTGGCCTGGGGAGATATGTTTATTAGCTTAATAAGCACCTTTTCAGGTAGATATGAGTGTATGTGTGTGTGTATATATATATATATATATATATATATATATATATATATATATGTGTGTGTGTGTGTGTGTGTGTGCATATATATATATATATATATATATATATATATGTGTGTATATACACTGTGTGCAGAATTATTAGGCAAATGAGTATTTTGACCACATCATCCTCTTTATGCATGTTGTCTTACTCCAAGCTGTATAGGCTTGAAAGCCTGCTACCAATTAAGCATATTAGGTGATGTGTATCTCTGTAATGAGAAGGGGTGTGGTCTAATGACATCAACACCCTATATCAGGTGTGCATAATTATTAGGCAACTTCCTTTCCTTTGGCAAAATGGATCAAAAGAAGGACTTGACAGGCTCAGAAAAGTAAAAAATAGTGAGATATCTTGCAGAGGGATGCAGCACTCTTAAAATTGCAAAGCTTCTGAAGCGTGATCATCGAACAATCAAGCGTTTCATTCAAAATAGTCAACAGGGTTGCAAGAAGCGTGTGGAAAAACCAAGGCGCAAAATAACTGCCCATGAACTGAGAAAAGTCAAGCGTGCAGCTTCCAAGATGCCACTTGCCACCAGTTTGGCCATATTTCAGAGCTGCAACATCACTGGAGTGCCCAAAAGCACAAGGTGTGCAATACTCAGAGACATGGCCAAGGTAAG